>NW_008345581.1:317915-319731 GCF_000622305.1 Nannospalax galili
TGGGGGGGGGGGGGGGATGGGAATGGGATGGGAATGGGATGGGATGGGCTGACACAATATATTCAAAACTACTCAGGATAGAAATGGTGTTGGGGATGTGTTGGGATGACCCAGTCTTCTCAAAACTTCTCTAGGATGTGGATAGGGATGGGCATGGGCATAGGGATGGGGACAAGGACAGAAATGGGGATGGGGATAGGGATGGGGATGGGATGACACAAGGTATTCTACACTGCTAAAAAATGGGGATGGGATTAGAAGAAAATATTGGCAGTAACTTACAGGACATAGGTGTAGGAAAGGATTTTCTAAATTGGACAGAAGTTGCTCAGGAATTAAGGTCAGCAATCAACAAGTGGGACCTCATTAAACTAGAAAGCTTCTGTATAGCAAAAGAAACAAAAAGATGAAGAGAAAACCCACAAAAATGGGGGAAAAAATCTTCACCAGTGACACATCTGACAGAGGCTTAACATCCAGAATATATAAAGAACTCAAAAAACAAAGAAACAAGAAACCAAATGACCCAATTAAAAGATGGGCTAAAGAGCTAAAGAGTATTCTCAAAGGAAGAAATAAAGATGGTTAAGAAACATCTCAAAAAGTGTTCAACATTGTTAGTAATTAGGGAAATATAAATTAAAACCACCGTAAGGTATCACCTTACCCCAATCACACTGGCTAGGATCAAGAGAACAAATGATACCAAATGCTGGCGAGGATGTGGAGAAAGGGGAAGGTTCATTCACTGCTGGTGAGATTGCAAACTCGTGCAACCTCTATGGAAAACAGTGTGGAGAACTCTGAAAAAAAACTAAAAATGAACTACCATATGACCCAGTTATACCACTCCTTGGCATAAACCCAAAGGACTCATCCTATTGTAGAGACACTTGTACAACCATGTTTGTTGCTGCTCTTTTCACAGTAACTAAAAGATGGAAGCAACCTAAGTGTCCCTCAACTGATGAATGGTTAAGAAAAATGTGGCATATTTACCCAATGGAGTTCTATTCAGCAGTAAAGAAAGGTGAAATAATGAAATTTGCAGGTAAATGGATGGATCTAGAAACTATTATACTAAGTGAAGTAACACAGACTCAGAAAAATAAATGACACATGTTCTCCCTCATATGTGAATCCTAGCACCAAATCCTTGTAAATTCCAGGTCCTTTTAATAAGATGATACTATTCAGCAGTCTCTTCTGCATGAAATAACTACCATCATCACAACTTCAGCTGAGCCTGATCGCTAAACATCGTCACAATTGGGCTTGTTGACGGTTGTGCTCATTCATTAAAGGAGGGCCAAGCAGGAGGGTCATTGGACCCTCACCAGATTATGCAGCCACTCTTCCTAGCCAACTGTATGTAATTTGGCTCCTGGATTTAGATAGGGCTAAAGTATACGCTCTGGGGAAGACTAGGAAGAGAAGGCTTGACCCATGGTGTGTAAAGGCTTTCCAGTGTGTATACCCTCATGTCATACATACACCTCAGCAACCCCTCAGTTATCTTGGTAAGTAAGCTCCTTAAATTCATTGGTTCCCAGTAAAACTTTAGTCAAACATTGGCTCGACACTAGAACCTTAAAAGGGAATAAGCATTGCTTAGCATCCCCAGGAAAAGAATTCTCACAAAAGATGGAAATTGTATTTGTTAATGCTATTATATCTCATAATTCTTTTTTTAAAAAAAGAAAATGAGAATGTAAAAGTTGTGAAAAGGATATAGAAATGGAGATATTTTCCAAAATAGAAAAAATGAGAAAGCAAGCCAAGCAAGTGATGAAGATCTATGCAGGTTTGTTATGAT
>NW_008345581.1:319769-333804 GCF_000622305.1 Nannospalax galili
TTATCTGAGAATATTTGGTTTTTTACCCAAGCTTTATCTACATAGCACATGATAATTAAAAGTATCAGATTGGTGGAACTAACCTTATTGGATGTTCAACAGCTATACTTTAAGACCTATACTAATGTGGTCAGAGGGACTTTAGGACAGTTTTTGCCCCTTGTCCCCCATGGTCAACTAAGTTCCAGGGGACTATGGAACATCTCTCAAAATGTCCTCTTGATCTGACATTGTGGTGAGTCACCTGCCCTCTTGTTTAGGGAGGACATGGAGACCCCATGAGATGGACTTGAACCAGTATCCAGTCTACAAAGAGGACAGTCAACTCAGAGGAAACATCTCATTCATGCTTCCAAGTGAAGCTGGACATGGTCGAGCAGGACCTTTGACTTATCTTCACATAGATGGAACCAGTAAAAGAAAGGAGCCAGGAGCTCCTCCCAGGCCCATGTGACCCTGAGGAACAGACCCTAAAATGACCTTAGGTATAAAAATAAATTGGTTTATTTGGGCCAACTGTATGGTCTTAAACACCCAAAAGGAAAGTATAACCAAAGAGTAAAGTCATCAGTATATTTCTTTAAGAGTTCAAGGGATTACACTTCCCAGACATTAGGCTTAAGTCCATATAAAAATTAGTGGGCTGAAGAGATGGCTCAGTGATTAAGAACACTGGTTGTTCTTGCAGAAGACCTGGGTTCAGTTCCCAGCACCCATATGACAGCTAACAACTGTCCTTAACTCCAGTCCCAGGGATCCAACAGCCTCTTCTGTCCTCCGAGAGTATTGCACGACATGGGTGCACTTACCTACATGCAGGCAATACATGCATACATATAAAATAAAATATTTTTTAAAGTTTATACAATTATTTCTCATTGATGATTTTGTTCCTAACCAGAAAATGATGCTCAGATGTAAGACTTCAAGTCTTGGTCTGCAATACTGTAGTGCCCACCTGTAGCTAAGGAGACAACCAACTATTGTTCTAAAATGATGGATAAATTTGTTTTCTCCCCCATCTTAGAAGCCTTTGAGAGGAAACTGACACTAATTCTAACCACTCTAACAGCTATCAAAATACCTGAAAGCAAATCCTGAATCCATCACTCTAGAGTCCGGCTTTGGAAGACAAAAGAAAAATGAGTAGGAACCCAATAGAGGGATGCTTTTGGAAGCCCTTGTCAAGAAATTCCAATGGACTGTCATATGAACATTTGAAAATTGCCCTGTTCTGACTTTTTTCTAGTTCCCTGTCTAGAACTTGTAATGCTAATTACTCTTTGCCTTTACTTCTTCACATCTCCTATTCATGATTCAAGGACTTTCTTTCCCCCTAGAGATGAGTTCTACAATTTGTGAGTCTTTTAGATAGACCCACTGAAGGGGTACTCCAATTGCCTCACCCAGCATCCCTGCTCAGCATGGAAGAAGCCAGAGCGGCCTGCGTCCTGATTCCCTATTGGCAATTTGGGTAACCTCTTCAGAGGATGGTGTGATAAAAATAGGAGGTAGGAATTGGTTAGGCAGTTAAGGTAAAAAGACCCCAAAGAAAAGTAGCCAGTTTCTTGGTTAAAACTCACAATGTCCTTGGGCCTCTTAGCAACATACTCTGTTCCAAAGGCAAAATATATGGGAGCTTTTATCTAATCCTTAAACGATTTTAGGGTTACCTCTTCAGAGGGGGGGAATGTTAGAGTAGCCAAAAGCCACATAAAAAAATAATAAAAGAAAAAAAATCTACAATAAATTTAACCCTAGGATACTGAGAAGGAAATACCTTGTATTCCTTAAAATGCCATTAAGTCTTTCCCCCACAATATAAATGGGGCCCACTTCTAGCTCTCTACCAGCTTATTTTCCTGTTGACACTAACAGGCTTTCTTCTTTAACCAAAGCCTCTATAGATAGGCTGCACCTTTTGACCTCTTTGTTTTTTAAAAGATTTTAAATTTTTTGTGTGTGTATGTGTAAGTATATGCACATGTGTGTATGGGACCCAAAGGTCAGAAAAGGGTGGTGTAACCCTGTAACCCTGGAGCTAGGATTACAGGTGGAACAAAAGTCAGGAAATAAGCTGTCAGAAGAGAGTGAGACCTCTTCCTGTGAGGGAAATTTCTCCTCTGGCTGGTGCTATGGTACCAGGGCTTTTTAAAAAAGTCTTTTCCTCCCCCTAGCATGGGACTCTTGGGGGAAGGTTAAAATTCTCGGGACCTATTGTTTGAGAGTCCGTATTCCAATCCTCCGCTAGCTGAAAGGAAGAACACGGTGACTATAGAATATCTCCTCTCCTGCCAAGGCTTCAGCCTGGGATCACAGTGACAAGAGGGAATGATTTCCACTTACTAACTTGTGTTCCCAGGTTTTGGGGTATGATGCCTGGAAGAAAGTTACACAGAACCACCTTTCTGACCTCTAAGACTCAGGGTGGAGCTGTGGGACTAATTCGGAGGGATGCATTCAAGAACTTAGCCAACAACTTTAAAGAAACCACAGATTAGCTGGACATGATGGTGCACACCTATAGTCCCAGCACTTGGAAGGCAGAGGCAGGCAGATCTCTGTGAGTTCAAGGCCAGCCTGGTCTACATAGTGAGTTCCAGGACAGCTAGGTTTACAGGGAGACCCTGTCTCAAAAAGACAAAAAAAAAAAAAAAAAAAAAAAAAAAAAAAAAAAAAAAGACCACAGATTGCTCTAATTATTGAGAAAGTGCTCTTAACCCTAACGGACACTCTTTCCATTCAAGACTCAATCTTGAGCTCCCATTACAAACGACCTAGACATTTTTAAGTGCTAGGGCTGAAATCTTATGGAACAAATCAGGGATCTTGTCCTCAGGGCACCTGCATTCCAGTGAATGTGGACACAAGTAATTTTAGGAATTGGAAAGGGCTGTAAAGGAGACTTCAAAAAAGAAATATGAGGAGGTAGAGAGGCCTGGGGTGGTCTGAGAGGGTACCTTAGAGTTGGGAGCATTTGAGTGGAGTCCTGAAGGTGGTAAGAGGCAGTATCCGCAGGACTGTGAGAAGGATGTTCCAGAACCAGCGAGGGCTCAAGCAGTTGCAGGGGGTATAATGAGAAAAGGTGGGACAGGTGGATGGAAGGGCATTCCCACAGAGAGTCATAATGAAGCTGGTGGGACTTTATCCTTGGCAAAGTAAAAGACGGCTGGAAGGCTCATGCCTTGGGCCTTGTCAAAGCTCATCCTAGCTGCCCTGTGGAGAAAGAGTTGTGACAATGGGAGGGGTGTGATGGAAGCAGGGTCAGGGAGAAGCTATTGTATTCCATGTTCCAGATGGGAGGTGATGGGACTTGGGAGGGGTGAGGGATGGGGGGAGCTAAGGTGGGAGTGGTAAAGGGAAGAGAGGAGGTGAGATTCAGGATCATCATGAAGAGGTCACTGAAAGTTCTGCCAGATAAACTGATGGCCTGTGTGTGGGTCCGACTCAGTTTTCTGAGCAAATGGGAGAATGGTGCTATTGTTGGGAGAAGAAAATCAGTATTTCTCTATTTTTGAAATGCCAATAGGATATCCAAGAGGAATAACATTTTGGGAGTTGGGGGAGTTGGATGTGAGCTTGAAGCACTTGGAAGACAGGGCTTTAACTTTATTTTTTTAATTGGAGGGCTGGGGAGATGGCTCAGATGGCCATGCAAACCTGAGGACCTGAGGTTGAATCCCAACCCATGCAAATCCAGGCATGGTAGCATGCATCTGCAATTCCAGTGCTTCTAAGAGGAGATGAGAGGTAGAGACAGGAGAATCTCCCTGAAAAGACAAGCCAGCTAGCCTGGCATACTCAGTATAGCAGCAAACAACAGAGAGATGGGGATGTGGATGGACTGGGATGACACAAAGTATTCTGAACTTCTCTGGGATGGGGATAGGGACAGGGATGCAGATGTAACAGGATGGGTGAGGATAGGATTGGATGACACAATATATTCTAAACTGCTCTGAAATGGGGATGGGGATGGCAATGGTATTGGATAACAGAATGTATTCTAAAGACTCTTCTGGGATGGGGATGATGATAGGAATGGGGATGAGATGGGATGACAGAATGTATTCTAACCTACTCTGATATGGGAAAGGGATGGGATGGTACCACACAATGTATTCTAAACTGCTAGAAGATGGGGAAGGGTGGGGTGGGATGACACGATGTATTATAAACTGCTCAGAAATAAGGATGGGGATGGAGATGGGATGAGATGACACAAAGTATTCCAAACTGCTAAGGAATTGGATATGGAGATGGGAATGAGTATGGGGATGGGATGGGATGACACAATGTATTCTAAACTGCTCGAAGATGGGGAAGGGGGGGGTGGGATGACACGATGTATTATAAACTGCTCAGAAATAAGGATGGGGATGGAGATGGGATGAGATGACACAAAGTATTCCAAACTGCTAAGGAATTGGATATGGAGATGGGAATGAGTATGGGGATGGGATGGGATGACACAATGTATTCTAAACTGCTCTGGATGGAATGTGGAGGGGAAAGGGGATGGGGATATAATGGAATGACACAATGTATTCTAAACTGCTCAGGGATGGGGATGGGATGACACAATGAATTCCAAAGTGCTCTTCGATGGGGATGGGATGGGGATGATGAGGAGATGGGATGACAGTGTATTCTAAACTGTTCTGGAGTGGGGATGGGGATGTGGATATGGCTGAGATGGGATGAAAGAATGTTTCTAAACTCTTCTAGTATGGGACTACAGATGGGGAAGGGATGCGATGGAATGTGATGGGATGAGATGACAAAATTCTAAACTGCTTGGGGATGAGTATGTGGATGTGGATGGGTTGGGATGACACAATGTATTCTAACCTGTTCAGAAATGTGGATGGAGATGGGGGTGGGGATGGGATGACAAATTGTATTCTAAACTGGTCATAAAAGGTAATGGGGATTCGGATGGGGTGGGGATGGGATGGAATGATACAATGTTTTATGAATTATTCAGAGATGGGGATGGAGATGTGGTTGGTGATGGGATAAGATAACAAAATATGTTCTAAATAGCTTTGAGATGGGGATGGGAATCAGGATATAGATGGGATGGGATGACACAATGTATTATAAACTGTTCAGGGAGGGGATGGGACAGGATGACAAAATGTATCCTGGGATATGTCAGGGATGGGGATGGGGATAGGGATGGGGATGGGATGGTATATCACTTGTATTCTAAACTGCTGAGATGGTGATGGGGACTGAGATGGGGACAAGGATAGGGTCAGGGTGGGTGACACAATGTAATCTAAACTGCTGTGGAATGGGGATGGGGATGGGGAAAATGGGGGCGGGAATGGGAATGGGATGAAACAATGTATTGTAAACTGCTCAAGAATGGGGATGTGGAGGAGAATGGGGATGGGATGATACAATACATTCTAAACTTCTCAGAATGGGATTGAGGGTGGGGATGGGAATGGGAATGGGGCTGGGATAGAATGACACAATATATTCTAAACTGCTCAGAAAGAGGGATGGGGATGGGGATGAGATGGGATGACACAATGTCTTCTAAACTGCTCAGAAATGAGGATTGAATGGGATCACAAAATGTATTCTAAACTGCTCCCACATAGGGATGGAGATGGGATGGAATGATACAATGGATTCTAAACTGCCCAAGATAGGGATGGGGATGAGGATGGGGATGGGATTCGATGACACGATGTGTTCTAAACTGCACAGGGATAGGGATGAGGATATGGATGTGATGAGATGACACAATGTATTCTAAAGCACTTGGCGATGGGGAAGGGATGAGATGGAGATGGGATAACATAATGTATTCTAAATTCAGGTATGGGGATGGGGATGGGAATGGGTGACATAAGGAATTCTAAACAGCTCAAGGATGGGGATTAAGATGAGGATAAGGATGAGGATGAAGAATGGGATGGGGATGGGGAAGGGGATGGCAGTCAGATGACATGATCTATTCTAAAATGCTCTGAGATGGAGATGGGGATGGGGATGCATATGGGGATGGAATGGGATGACACAATGTATTCAGAATTGCTCTGGGATGGGGATAGGGATGATGACACAATGAATTCTAAGCTTCTGTGGGATGGGGATGGGGATGGGAACACATTAAATTATAAACTGCTCTGGGATGGGAATGAGGATGGGTATTGGGATGGATTTGAGATGGGATGATACTACGTATTATAAACTGCTCAGGGTTGGAGATGGAAATCTGGATGGCAACAGGGATAAGGATGGGGTTGGAGAAAGGAATGGGGATGGGATGGGATGACTCAATGAATTCTAAACTGCTCCGAGATGGGGATGGGGATGGGGATGGGGATGGGGGTTGGGATGGGAATGGGATGACACAATGTATTCTAAACTACTCAGTGAAGGGGATGGGGAAGAGGATGGGGATAGCATTGGATGACACTATATATTCTAAACTGCTCTGGGATGGGATGGGAATTGGGATGGGGATGAAATGGTATATCACATGTACTCGAACCTATTCTTGGATGGGCATGCAGATGGGGTCTGGATGGGATGACAAAATTCTAAACTACTCTGGGACACAGATGTGAATGGGGATGTAAATGGGATGACACAATGTATTCTAACATGCTCCTGGATGGGGATGGGGATGGGGATGGGGATGGAGATGTGGATGAGGAAGGGGATCAGGGTGGGGGTGCGATGGGATGACACAATGTATTCTAATCTGCTATGAGATGGGAATGGGGCAGGGATGGTGATGGTGATGGGGAAGAGGATGGGAATATGATGGAATGATGCAGAGTTTTCTAAACTTCTCAGGGATGCAGATGGGGATGGGCATGGGGATGGGATGGGATGGGATGGGATAACACTATGTATTATAAAGTGCTTGGGGAAGGATATGTGGATGGGGATTGTGACGGGATTGGATGACACACTGTTTTCTCAATTACTCAGGGATAGGCATGGGGATGTGGTTGGGATGGCATGGGATAACACACTGTATTCTAAACTGCTTTGGGATGAAGACAGGGATGGGGATCATAATAACATTACACAATGTATTATGATCTGCTCCTAGATGGGTGAGGGGATGGGATGGCACAATGTATTCTAAACTGCTCAGGTATGGGGATGAGGATGGAATGGCATGACTCAATGGATTTTGAACTTCTTGGGGATGGGATGACACAATGTATTCTAAACTATTCTGGAATGGGGATGAGGATGGGGATTGGATGGGATATCACCTGTATTCTAAACTGCTCAGGGATAAGGATGGGAATGGGGATGGGGATAGCGATGGGGCTGGGAAGGGATGATACAATGTATCATAAACTACTCTGGGATGGGATGGAGATGGGGATGAGTTGGAATGACACAATATTTACTAAACTGCTCTGGGATGGGAGGGCGATAGGGCTGGGGATAGAGGTGGAGATGGAATGGGATGGCAAAATGTCTTCTAAACTGCTCTGGAATGTGGACAGGGATGGGAATGGGCATGGGGATGGGGTTGGAGATGGGGATGGGATGGGATGATACAATGTATTCTAAACTGTTCTCTGATGGGGATGAGGATAGAGATATGATGGAATGATACAAATGGTACAGTGTATTCTAAACTTCTCTGGGATAGGGATGGGGATGGAGATGGGGAATGGGAAGGGGATAGGGATGGGGATGGTATGGGCTGACACAATGTATTCTAAATTTCTCATGGATGGGGATGGGGATGGTGATTGGATGACACAATGTATTCTAAACTGCTCTGAGATGAGAATGGGGATGGGGGTGGTATGTGATTGCACAATGTATTCTAACCTGCTCCTAGATGTGGAAGGAGATGGGGGTGGGATGAGATGATGCAATGTATTCTAAGCAGCTCTTGGATGGGATGGGGATGGGGACAGGGATGGGTATGAAATACAATGGGATGACACAATATATACTAAACTACTCTGGGATGGGATGGGGATGGGAATGGGGACCATATGGGATGATACAATGTATTCTAATGGATCAGGATGGAGATGGGGATGGAGATTGGGATGGAATGGGATGACGCTATGTATTCTAAACAGCTCAGGAATGGGGGTGGGGATGGGGATGAGAAGGGATGACAATGTATTTTAAACTGCTCTCCAATAGGGTTGTGATGGGGATGGGGATGGGGATAGGATGACACAATGTATTCTAAACTGCTCTGGGATGGGGTTGGAGATGGGATGGGAAGGAATGACAGTGTATTTTAAACCGCTCTGTGATAGGGTTGTGGATGGGGATGGGGATGGGCATGGGATGGGATGGGATGACACAATCTATTCTATTGCTCTGAAATGGGGATGGGGATGATGTTGGGATGAGATGACATAATCTAATCTAAACTGTTCTGGAATGGAAATCAGATGGGATGACACAATGAATTCTATGCTGCTCTGGAATGGGGAAGGAGGTCATGAGGATGGGATGGGATGACACAATGTATTCTAAACTGCTCTTTGATGGGGATGAGGATGGGAATGGGATGGGATTATACAAGGCATTCTAAACTGCTCTCTGATGAAGATGAGGATGGGAATGAAATGCAATTATACAAGGTATTCTAAAATGCTCTAGGATGAGAATAGGGATGTATGGGATGGGGAAGGGGATCAGAATAGGGGTGGGATGGGATGACACAATGCATTCTAAACTGCTCTGGGATCCGATGGGATGGGTTGAGATAGGATTGGATGGGGTGGGATGGGATGGGAAGGGATGGGTTGACACAATGTATTCTAAACTGCTCTGGGATCCAATGGGATGGGTTAAGATGGGATCAGGAATGGGTTGAAATGGAATCAGGTGGGATGGGATTGGATTACATTATGTATTCTAAACTGCTCTGGGATGGGGTGAGATCGGATGGGATACAATCAGATGGGATAGGATGCAATCGGATGGGATGCCATCAGATGGGATGGGACAGGACAGGATGGGATGGGATGGGATGGAATGACAAAATGTATTCTAAACTGCTCTGGGATGGGATGGGATGGGATGGGATGGGACAGGATGGGACATGGTGGGATGGGATGACACAATGTAGTCTAAACTGCTACGGAATGGGATGGGTTGAGATGGGACCGGATGGGGTGGGATAGGATGGGATTATATAATGTATTCTAAACTGCTCTGAGCTGGGATGAGATGGGAGTGCACAATTTATTCTAAACTGCTCTGTGATGTGATGGGATGGGATCAGATGGAATTGGATGGGATTACACAGTGTATTCTAAAGTGCTCTGGGATTGGATCAGATGGGATGGGATGGGATGGGATGGGATGGGATGGGATGGGATGGGATGGGATGGGATGGGATGGGATGATCAGTGCCTTTTCATCCCCGGTGGAATTAAATAAGGCAAGAAAGAATTTTTCAAGCTCTGGGGCTGTGCTAGAAGTATCATATGGTCACAATGGCAGCCTTTTCCAAGTTGGGTATTCCCAAATCTCCCAGCTGGCCAAAGTCTCCTACTACCCAGCACCCCCATCCTTTCCCATAGCCTACTTCTCCTCCCTATCCCTGCCCATAGCCAAAGATGCCCACATCATTTCCAGGAGTGGCTGCAGATCCCCAGGAGTATGTGAGCAAGCTGCCTGTGGACAGGTATTGAGTGGAACAGATATTGCAAGACCCCTGAGTGATCAAACTTATCCTTCTTGATCTTTGCACCAGAAGCCTGTCAGATAATCATCTAGAAGTACAGTCCAGGCCCAAAAATTAGGCAAAGAACCAGAAATTGGCCAACAGGCACAAAGTTCCACACTTGTGGACTCCAGCTTCATTAGTTTAAAATAGCAACTCCGGGCAGAACATGTTATCCAGTCTACAAGGAGCAGCAGGTTAGGTAAGCCAGAAGGATCAGTATGTCCGTTCCAAGTGGGCTCTCAGGGGTAGCAGATCTGGAAACTGAAAACATTTCTCTTTCATTTATTGTTCAGCTTTTATTTAAAGGGAAATTCCCCAAACAGAATAGAGAGTGCTCAGGTTGTTTTAAGGGCATCTTTCCTTTCTGTGACACCACAAGCCCACTCTCCATTTTTCCAAGCTCTGGAGAGAAACTGCTTGCCAACACTTGAGTGATTCCACCTCTAGCGTTTCCATGGTGATGCACATCTCTGCACAGCCTAGAGAAAAGGTGCAGCTCCAAATGATGATGAATATGAACGAAGCCCAGCAGCCTGGGGTGTGGTGGAGCACGCTCCTGGAGGAGCCGGACTGCAGAGGTGTGGATCCACATGGCCTCTGCCCTCAGATACCCTGAGGTGGACTTCCCCTACCTAGGAAGGAAGGCTTTACTGGCAGGGTTCCAAGGACTAAGTAAGGTAAGAACCAGCTGTCTGGGAAGCATGCACAAAACATCTCCAACAGGGCAGGCTCCAAACAGCATGCCATCCTGGACTATAGAGGGTCTCCATGGTCCCTGGGGTCCAGTGGCTCTCAGCCTTTCTCCCAGCCTGACCCAGTGGTGGGTTTACCTTTACATATCACATATATAGCTATAAAACAAAAACCAAGTAACACAGTTCCTCCAGAATCTAAGACTGGATTCTGTTCCTAGTGAGCATTCCAACCTAAATGGGGTCTGCAGCATAGACCCCTCTTTTCTCCCTCCTCTCACTGAATGGGCACTTGATAAGTGCCAGATACAAAATGCATTCCATGCATCCTCACAATAAAGTAGCTCCATGTACCAGGAGCTTCGCTTCATAAATATAGAAACTGAGGCTCAGAGCGGTTAACTGACTTACCTAAATGACAGCAGGTTAATGGTAAAGCTGTGAATGCAAATAGTCTCAACTTGGTGCTTTCCATCAAGTTCCACACTGCAACTGCATCAAGGGTCACAGCTGAAACCCACCCAGTAAGAGAACAGTTACATGTTGATTTTCAGAACTCAATTTTCACCTTTCTGCAGTTTACAGGTACAGCTGTAGCCCCCACTTCTTCCACATCTTCTAGATAATCTGCTAAATTTTAGATTTAACTTGAGACTGCCTCACAGTCTTACAAGATAAGTGTCAATACCTCCACTTTTCACTTGAAGAAATGGAGACCTTGAGAGACAAGGTTTTCCTGAATTCCGGTGAGTGTCAGAGGTTAGTTTTGAACCCACTTCTGGCTCCAAAGCCAAGACTTCTACACTCACTATGCTTTTCTCCTTATTTCTTTTAATCTGTGCCTGTCAAGTTCTAGGTTGAGTTATCAGCTCTCAACTTTGGGGGAAATCCAGGACGTTGGTCACATGGGAACACTAATGCTGCCCTCTTACACTTGCTGCTTACATTAGCAAATTCTCATAGGTGGAAATGTATCTCTCTCTTCCTTTTCACCAACATTAATTGAATATCTGTTGTATACCGACCCTGTACCAGGACCAGGGACATGGAGAATAAAAGGCTCAAGCCCTGTGTTCCCCTCAGTCAGTCCCTGTAGACAGTCCTGACAGGCAGGACCCTATTGAATTCTCATAATGACCCCATGGGGCCTGTGCTGTGACCACACTCGATTCATAGCAAGGAAACGGATGTTCCACATAGTTAATCAATCAGCCCACAAGGTCACACAGCAAGTAAGTGGGAAGCCAGTGTGGGAACCAGGGGAACAACCCATAGCAGCCTGATTCTGGGAACTGAGGCTATGCAACCTGTTGTGCTTTGATTTGCAGTAAGGGCTGCTTGCTATGTGAGCACTGGGAGAGGAACAACTGTACCTGGGGATTAAAGACGAATGCCAGCGGAAGAGACTTTGGTGCAGAAAAGACCAGGGCAACTAACAGCAGGGATTTCTTATAAGCAGTCTAATCTCCCGAAATGAAATCAAACCAATATAACATGCACATGTAGGGAGCTGTATCTTTTTCAAGGGATCATTGTCACCATCTCCAAAGTCCCTGACCATCCCCCCATAGAGAAAGGACCACTACCTTTTAGGGGAGATCCATGTGAGAAGAGACCCACAGAAGAAAACTGTCCCTTTGAGTGCAATGTGTGCATGTGGACTCACCCAGGGTCAACATGAGCACCCTTGCAAATTTGCTTGGTGGAGCTCAGATCTGTTTTAGTCTGCCTCCTGGACCTCTTGCATACTGGACCATGGGAAGAGGCAGGAGCTGCTGAGACAGGGAGGGAAGGAGCAGCACTCCTCAGACCAGAAAACCTTTCTGCTCTTTATTTTCAATCAGCATCTACAGCCTGGACAGTCCTTCCTGGGGTTCACCTAATGAGACAGTGCTCCCCTTCACAACTCTCCCTCCAGATCTGTATTTCCAGCTGCATGCCTACCCACCTATGCTAAATCAAACTTATTCAGAAAGGCTTGAGCCTGGAGCACTTGACAGAGCACATGACTAATCTGCATGATGCCCACTGTGAAGACAAAGTAAGGCCTTTCAGGATTTAAGAGTCCTGGTACATCGCTGCAACAGCAGCTGCAGCAGTCTCTTCTCCAGAGCAGATCTCTAAGGTGGAGTCTCATCAATAATAGCATGGCAAGCCCATGCCAAGTTCCCAGGAGTGCAGGGTCAGACTACTTAGCTGGGAGAATCAAAGCATTTCCAAGATGATTCTCTTTGAACTGTGCTCTGCTCGCAGCCTGTGCACACGTTTACAAGACCAGCTGGACTCAGCACCATCATCCAATTAGCACATGCCAGTATCAGCTCCCCAGGGCCGGAATAAAACAGGCAGGAAGAGATCAAACTCTAGTCCCGTACTTTTACAGTTGTCTAGTGGTACATGAGGCTGCCAGAGGAGGCAAAATATGCCTACTGCAGGCAGCTGACAGCGCCACCACAGGTGAGTAGCTTTGGCAAAGGCAGGGACTATAATGCTATTCCATCAGGATGTCATTACTGTGCCCCTCTTCTGGGCCTGGCAATGAGCCAGGCCCCAGAGAGTCAGAGATGAAAGACAGTTTCTCTTCTGAGCAACTTCACAATCTAAGAGGAGATATAGCCTGCTAAAAAGGCAGTTACAAAACCTGAAGTAAGGACGGTAATAGAGTGAAGAATAGGGGACCGTGAGAGCACACAGGAGGGGCACCTGATTCAACCAGGCAGCAGGGGAGTAGCCAGGAAGGCTTCCTGGAGGAAGTGATTGGCATACTGGTTCTCAACAACAAATTGGTGATTAGCAGAAGGAGCCCTGTATTGAGCTGCCAGGTTACTGAGTGTTGACAGAGCAAAAGAAATGCAGGAGGGCAAAAGAGAAAGCTGCAGACGTGGATATTTTCCACGAGGATGTGGCACACACCTGTTATATAAGCACTTAGGGGCTGAAGCAGAAGGATCTCAAGTTTGAGGTTAGCTTTGGACTATATAGGATCAAGTGACATACTTTAGCTTGTGCCATCTAGAGAAGTTGTTAAACACAGATTTTGGAGCTCTACTATATTTGCTGTCTGGTTTTGTGTCATCCTAAGTGATATTGATACTGGTGATCCACAGCCCACTTTGAAAAGCACTTTCTCAAACTATTTTGGGATATACGAATTAATCTTGAGATATAAGAAATAGTGATCTGGATGTGGTGGCTCATTCCTATCCCAGCACTCAGGAGAAAGGCAGGAGGTTTGAGAGTTCAAGGCCAGCCTTGGTTATATATTGAGTTCAAGGCCAACATGGACTGTGTGAGTTCCTGTCCCCCCCAAAAAAAAGGAAGGAGGAAGAAAGGGGGGAGGGAGGGAGGGAGGGAGAGACAGAAAGACGAAGGAAGAAAGAACAGAAAGAGGAAAGAAGGGAGGGGAGGAGAAGGAGAGGGAGAGGAGAGAGCTTAGGCAATAGCTCAATAGGTGAAATGCTTGCTGTACAGACAAGAAGATCTGAGTTTGTATCCCCAACATCCATGTAAAAGCCAGGCATGGAGGTATGTTCCTGTAACCCCAGCACTGGTAGGACAGAGAAAAGCAAATCCTAGCAGTTTGTTGGCCAACCACTCTAATCAAAACAATAAGCCCTGGGTTCAATGAGAGACTACGTGGGAGGGA
>NW_008345581.1:333856-336291 GCF_000622305.1 Nannospalax galili
GGAGGGAGGGAGGGAGGAAGGGGGGAAGGGGAAGGGAAAGGACATGGTGGAAAACAATAGACAAGATCTTGAAGTCAACCTCTGGCTTCCACATCATGAGCATGGGCAAGCAAACACGTGTACATACATGCATGAGAGAGAGGGAGAGAGGGCGACAGAGACAGATCACTCTGACAAAGGAACCAAAGATGAATTGGATAAGCAGTAGCTGTAGTAATCCAGTTCGTGACAAAGACAGTTCCAGCAATCATGGGGACAGCAACATTAAAGAGACACTGGGGGACTTGGGAACAGGCCATGGGTGACAGGGCCACAGAGAAATTGTACAGAGATAATCAGTTAGGTGCCAGCACTCCCAAAGACAGGAAACATAGGAGGATCCTTCGGGGAGACAGGGCACAAGGGATTGTGTTGATGAGTTCTGTTTTGCACATTAACTGAGGTTCCTGTGGCATCCAAACAGATCAACAGAGCAGAGATGCCCAGACATGAAGCATTGGACAGGCACTACCGGGGGGAGATTTGGAAGTCACCAGTATAGGGCACCACAAATGACATGGAGGCAAATAGTTCATAACCAAGAACAAGGGGTAAACTGAGGAAAAAAGGCACTCAACCAGTGCCTTTGAAACGCCATCATTTTAAAATGTAACAAGAAGGAGCAACAAGCAGAAGTACAAGGAGAGTGAATGGGGAACCACTGTTAAGAGGTCCAGAGACACCAGCAGGGCTGGTTAAAATAAACTAGATTAGACAAGATCGGGCGCGTTCTTCGCCTTGCACAAAAGTCAGCTCCAAGTAGATCAAAGACCTCAGTGTGAAACTAGAAACCCTGGAACTATTAGAAAATATTGGCAGTAACTTACAAGATATAGGTGTAGGAAAGGATTTTCTAAATCAGACAGAAATTGCTCAGGAATTAAGGTCAGCGATCAATAAGTGGGACCTCATTAAACTAAAAAGCTTTGTACAGCAAAAGAAAAAAGTGAAGAGAAAACCCACAGAATGGGGAAAAATTCTCCACCAGTGACACATCTGACAGAGTTAACATCCAGACTATATAAAGAACTCAAAAAACAAATGAGAAACCAAATGACCCAATTAAAAGATGGGCTAAAGATCTAAACAGAGTTCTCAAAGGAAGAAATAAAGATGGCTAAGAAATACCTCAAAAAGTGTTCGACATCATTTGTAATTATGGAAATGCAAATTAAAACCACCCTAAGGTGGTTTTAATCTTCTCTCTTCAATCAGGCTGGCTAGGATCAAGAGAACAAATGATACCAAATGCTGGTGAGGATGTAGAGAAAGGGGAATGCTTCATGGATGGTGGGATTGCAAACTCGTGCAATCTCTATGGAAAACAGTGTGTAGAACAAACTACACATGAACCTATCATTTGACCCAGTTATACCACTCCTTGGCATAGACCCAAAGGACTCATCCTATTGTAGAGACACTTGCACAACCATATTTGTTGCTGCTCTTTTCACAATAGCTAAGAGATGGAAGCAACCTAAGTGCCCCTCAACTGACTAGTGGTTAACAAAAATGTGATATATTTACACAATGGAGTTCTATTCAGCAGTAAAGAAAGATGAAATAATGAATTTTCAGGTAAATGGATGGATCTAGAAACTGTTACACTAAGTGAAGCAACACAGGCTCAGAAAAACAAACGATGTATGTTCTCCCTCATATGTGGATCCTAGCACCAAATCATTTTAAATTCCAGGCCCTTTTAATAAGATGTTATACAGCAGTCCCTTCTGCATGAAATAACTACCATCATCATGACTTCTGCTGAGCCTGATTACTAAATATCGTCGTCAATTGGGCTTTTTGATGGTTGTACTCATTCATTAAAGGAGGGCCAATCAGTGTCACTGGACCCTTACTGGAGCATCCAGCCACTCTTCCCAGCCAATTGAATGTAATCTGACCCTAATCACATATGGCCTCCTGGATTTGGGGAGGGCTAAAGTATACAATCTGGGGAAGGCTAGCAAGAGAAGGCTTGACCCATGCTGGGTAAAGGCTATCCAGTGTACATACCCTCAGGTCATACATACACCTCAGCAACCCTTCAGTTATCTTGATAAGTAAGCTCAGTAAGTTCATTGGTTCCCAGTAAAACTTTAATCAAACATTGACTTGACACTGGAAACTTAAAAGGGAATAAGCATTGCTTATCATCCCCAGGAAAAGGAAGTTTCACAACCCATGGAAAATTTGTTAATGCTATTATGTCTCATAATTATTTTTTTAAAAAAAGAAAATGAGAATATAGAATATATTAAAAGGATATAGGAATGGATATATTTTCCAAAATGGACAGAAAAGAGAAAGCCTAAGCAAGTGATGATGGTCTGTTTACGTTTGTTGTGATATATAAAGGATGAGACAAAAAATAATATATACATAATCTTAAAGTT
>NW_008345581.1:336503-369217 GCF_000622305.1 Nannospalax galili
GTACTTACTTTATTGGATGTTTAACAGCCATACTTTGAGGTCTATACTAAACTGGTCAGAGGGACTTAAAGGACAGTTTTTGCCCCTTTCCCTCCAAGGTCAACTGTCCAGGGGACTATGGAATATCTCTCAAAATGTCCTGTAAATGTGGTAAGTCACCTTGTTCAGAGAGGACATGGAGACCCCACAAGATGGCCTTGAACCAGTGTCCAGTCTACAAAGAGGAGAGTCAACTCAGAGGAAAAAATCTCATTCATGCTTCCAAGTGAAGCCAGACGTGGTCGAGCAGGACCTTTGACTTACCTTCACATAGATGGAAGTGGTAAAAGCAAAAAGCCAGGAGCTTCTCCCAAGCCCATGTCACCCCTGAGGAACAGATCCTCAAATGACCTTAAGTGTAAAAATAAACTGAGTTATTTGGGCCAATTGTATGGTCTTAAACACCCAAAAGGAAAGTATAAACACAGAGTAAAGTCATCAATATACTTCTTTAAGATTTCAAGGGATTATACTTCCCAGACATTAGGCTTAGTTCAATATAAAGAGTTATTTAGACAGTTATTTCCCATTGATGATTTTCTTCCTAACCAGAAAATGCTGCTCAGATATAAGACTTCAAGTCTTGGTCTCCAATACAGCAGTGTCCACCTGTAGCTAAGGGAGACAACCAGCTATTATTCTAAAATGATGGATAATTTTTTTTCTCCCCTTTTTTGATGCCTTTTGCCAGTCCATCACTCTCGAGTCCAGCCTTGGCAGCCAAAGAAAAATGAGGAGGAACCCAATAGAGGGATGCTTTTGGAAGCTCCTGTTAAGATATTCCAATGGCCTCTCATACAAACATTTGAAAATTGCTCTGTTCTAACTTTTTTCTAGTTCCCTGTCTAGAACTTGTAATTCTAATTACTCTTGCCTTTACTTCTCCTTAACATCTCCTGTTCATGATTCAGGGATCCACATCTCCTGTTAGAGATAAGAGTTATGCAATTTGTGAGTCTTTTAGATAGACCCACTGAAGGGGTACTCCAGTTGCCTCACCCTGAAACCCTGTTCAGCATGGAAGAAGCCAGAGCAGTCTGTGTCCCGAATTCCCTATTGGCAATTTGGGTAACCCCTTCAGAGGATAGTGTGATAAGAATAGGAGGTAAGAATTGGCTAGCCAGTTAGGGTAAAATGATCCCAAAGAAAAGTAGCCAGCTTCTTGGCTAAAAATCAAAATGTCCTTGGGCCTGTTAGTAACATACTCTGTTCCAAAGGCCAAAAATGTCAAAAGTATTTGGGAGCTTGTATGTAATCCTTAAAAGATTTTAGGGTTACCTCTTCAGAGGGGGGAATGTTAGAGTAGCCAAAAGCCCCATAAAAATAAATAAAAGAAGAAAAGTGAGGGGGAGATATGGGAGGAGTTGGAGGGGAGGGACTGGCCATGGATTTGATCAAAACACCTTATTTGCATGTATGAAATTCTCAGTTTTTGTAGAAGTTAAAAAAATAAAAAATTTAAATGAGACATGGCACACACTTATAATCCAAGTGCTGGGGAGGCCAGTGGAGATAGGTTGATCCCTGGGACTGACTCTCCAGCCAGCCTGGCCTACTTTGAGCAGTCCAATAAGAGTCACTGCCTCAAAAACAAGGTGGATGGTCCCTAAGGAATGACAATTAAAGCTGACCTCTGGACTTCATAGGCACACACTTCACACTTACACCTACACACACACACACAGGAGGTCCCAGAAACACCAAATGCTTTGAAAAGTGTGGACAATTTCCAAGCCTACTAGCAGCAGATGAATTACAAAAGTACGTGTTCCATTTACCTGCAGAGAAGTGAAATGACCTTGGTACCAAAGACCAGCTACAAGGGAAGCATGAAAACCTGGATTGGGAGATGAGACCGTGGATGTGGACCAATCCCTCAAGATACTTTGCCGAGAAGAAAAGAGTCACTAGCTGATGGCCAGATAGAAGCAAAGGGAACTGGAGCACAATGAGACTAGGGAAGGTATAGGCCAGACATTAGCTGTCCATCCTACCCACTGACTCTTCCTCTCACTGGATCCTGTGGAAACCTGGGGAAGAGAACCTTGGTGAGGTGGTGAGCAGAGTCTGCATGTGGTACCTGGGAAGGAAGCAGCAAATATCCCTCCAGGCTGAAAGGCTCCAACTACTCTCTCTGTCATTGATCTGTGCTCAAGTGCTTCTGCTTAGCCCCCACCATCACTCCCTGGAGGTCTCACTGAGCTTCACAATCATAAGTCAATGTTCTAATAGCTTTATTAGGGGAAAAAAAAAAAAAACCCAGTTTAATGAAGCCAGGACTCAGAAGGCAGCAGGCAGCTCACCCTGTCATCTCCCTTCCATGGCCTCTTGGGAATCTGCTCAGAAAATGCTCAGTCTTCATGACTGGGGTGATTAACCTCAGACAGGAGTAAGTCTGGCCATAAACATGTTGTGGGTTTGTGTTTTTTTTTTTCCTTTAAGGCTTTATAATAACACGTGTCTCTCGGTAGCATGTCATCATGGGGCAAATAGAGCCAGGCTGGAGAGAGCGCCGGAAGCCTTCCTGTTCTCAAATCTCTGTCTTGATCAATAAAAGATCACAGCAAGGCAGCTCAGAGCTTAATTATTTACTATTTCTGTGCTTTCTTATAAGAGAAATTTTCTAAAGAAATCAAACTGCCTGCTCAGTGCCATATGGAGTCGATACCCTGAGCGCTACGAGGTGTTAATGAATTAATTAATCAACTAATGGCAGTGAAGGTCTGTGGAGACTAGGATGCTCAGCTCCCAAAGGGAACACTTTTCACTCTTATTGGCAATAGCTTTAAATCATTTGTTCCTGAAAATTTTGGATAATTTCTTAGCAAGTGTTCATTAGGTTGTATATATTTTCGGTGTCGATTATGTTAATAGTCTTTCTATTTTGTTTTTCCTGTTATTTCCACTTTATAGAGCTGAGTCACAATTATCTGTGCAAATGGCAGAATGACAGTCTAGAGAGTGAAGCTCCTCCTCTTAGCCAATCACCTGCAAGAAATTTTCTAGGTCCAGGCATCACAGTGGTAAACCTGCCCCTGAGGCCTTTCTCCCCTTGAGTAAGGAGAACTGGAAAGTGGTGGAATTAGGGATGAAATCTAGAGGATGGAAGGGGAACGAGCAGAAAACCTAGTCCAAAATACTGCATAAACTAAATGTAATTAATATTACACTGATGAGACCTCAATGTAATATTCATCATAACCTAAGGCAAGAAGGATAATTTAAGATCTTCCTCAAAGCAGTAAAGGGTGCATAACAAGAGCTTGCAGGGCACCAGGAGGACTTAAGACTTGCTTTTGAGGAAGGGGAATGAACTGAAAATGTTATCAAAGGAAACTGAAAAATCTGACTGGAAATCTTCTTAAACTAAAAACCATGGCTGCACATTGGTGCAATGCAGGCTAATCAGAGACATTGCCATTGCCTGACAGATTTTATAAGACAGCAACACTTCCAGAAGCAGCAGAGAAGGAAGACTACCCTAGTTGGAAAAGAATGGCCAGTCTAGAATCAGAGGGAGGGGCTGAGTGGGATGGGTGAGATGAGACACGAATAAAGAGCTGATGGTTCTTGCCACCTGAGAGGGGAATGAGGAGCCGTCAGAAATCTCACTACGTTTGTTTTAAAACCACATTTTATTGAATGTTTACAAAGTTAAGTTCTGGTCCAAGTTGGAATTTGAAAAACCACTAAGCCCTTTTCTCAAACCTGTTTCAGTGATTGGACTGTAAACAGGTGGTAAAGCAGCAAAAATGTACTCAGTGGTGTATATGTTATCTCCAGCTCAGCTTCCCATTGGGCCAGGGGAGTCAGGGGATGCAAAAGTGGTTACAGGCTGTCTAGGAAACAGCAGTATACAGCTTGTGCCAAAGCAGTCTGTCTGTCTCTCTCTCTCTCTCTCTCTTTCTCTCTCTCTCTCCTCCCGTCCCCTCCCTCCCTTCTCCTCCCCTTTTCTCTATCTTCTGTTTTCTTTTTTAGTTAAACAGGTTAAGGATATCTTCCCCCTCCCCCTCCCCCCCTCTCTCTCCCTCATCTTTGTTTCTCTCAAAGCTATTGAGGAGAAACACATAGAAAACTGGAAGGGCAAAGGGGGGCTTCAGTTGCCAGGGCTGAGAAATATACTCTTGGCATTGCAAACAGAATTTAGAATGCATTTTTCCATAGAAACTTTAATGAAGACAGTAATAGAAACCCATCAGGATGGCAGGGTGCGTGTGAAAACTGCCAGCTCTGGGACCAGGGAGACCACAGGGTCTTGGTTTTACTATATACATGTTGTGTGCCCTTGAGCAATTGCCCAACCAATTTCAGAAAAACGTGGAGCTTTTCTGAGGATTAAGCCATTGGAACAATGTAAGAACCAGAGTAGAGTCTGGTACCCAGGAGAGAGACGGCCAGCATTAAGTTTGTTAGTGTGGATAGTGACAAGGCTGTAGCACATCGTGGACTATGTGGGCTCTTATGGGCCACACACAGAACTGAATGACCGTTGTTTCTCTAAGAAAAGATAATGTGAATTCAAGAAACCCACTTAAGAAGAAAGAGTTCTACTCCAAATTAATTTACAAACCGGGCACTATCTGTTCTTGTTTTTTAGTTTCCTTTATGGATCTGAAATCACTTGATGCATTTAAGAACATAAAATGTATTATGTATTACTCAGTTGCTTATAAAATTACTGTGTTTGATATATTTTGAGTTGTGAAGACTAAGGAAGAAAAAACTTCAGAAATATATGGGTTTTCACTTATTTTTCCAGTTTGATAAAGAAAAAGGCTCTAGGAAATAAAATTTCTAGAGATCTTCCCATCCTTAAAGCGGCTGAGCTCCCTTCTCTCTCCTGCAGGGAGCAATACTGAACCTCCAGTCGGAGGGCCAGACAGGTAGACATAAAAACGTGCCCCCATGAAGTGCTGTGACAAAGGGCTCAAGTTCTTGTCATTCATCATGAGGTAGAGTTGTTGTGATGACCTACACAACACCCCCACCTCATTCGTAGCAACAAAATAAGCAGAACCACACAGCGATAGCTATATCCATGGTAATGGTGATGACATTTTGTGGACACCGTGCTCCAGACTAAAGGAGGAGTGGAAGGGACATCTGTTTCAAAGGTTCCTTTCTGAGCCATCTATTAAGTTTCAGAGGTCTGGAGAATCTGTGTTATGTTTGTCCTCAGAGGAAGCCAACCACTGTGGGGTAGAGGTGGGTTTTTTCAACTTGTAAATGCCACTGTCTATTCAAAAGTATGTTCCTGGGGCTGGAGAGATGTCTCAGTGCTTAAGAGCAAGCACTTGCTGCTCTTGCTTGTTAGTTCCCAGTCAAACGGGGAGAAAGAGGGTCGCCTAGAGAGTTCTTAGTCTCATTCATGAAAGAATCTAAGAATGGACCCAAACAGAAGCTTTTACAATTTTATTACAATTTTAAGGGAAGAAAATCACAGAGCAGGCGAGCTGGTCATCTTGGCAGCTGCCTTGAGGAGGAGAATGGAGGGGAGAAGGAAAGAAAACCACAAGACCATGCAAGGTTAGAGCCTGCGAGGGAGGTCAGGCACATTTCTGACTGCCAGCTGCGTGACTGGGAGAAAGACGCTTTAGAGAAAAAGTGTTGAACTACAAGATGCCAGGGGCAGCCCAAACCCTTAAAGGAAGTGTGTTTAGAAAGAAAGCTATGAAGAAGGAAAGGAGAAATTACGCTTTTCCGAAGGATTCAGAAAAGTGGGAAAATTTACAGACTATGTGACTGTGGCTGATCCAGAAGTTCTGCAGAGTTCTGCACTACAAGGTAGGGGTCCAGTCAGGAAAAATGTACTACCTCATTAACATACCAGGTATTCCGCCCAACTATTTAGCATAATTTAAGGTGACCCTGCCTTCCTAGGTGTGGTTCTATCACCAGGTGATTGACCAGTGAAACTGGAAAGGTGGGTCCTCTAACAGCAGACTAGGGATTTTATACTCTTAACCAGTTAAATTTATGGGGCTATTTGCTGCTCTAACACCAGCACCCACATCAGGAGACTCACAACTGCCTGTAACTCAAGCTCCAGGGGGATCTGATGCGTCTGATCTTTGCTGGCACCTGCACTCACATTCACATACTCACATACAGATAATTAAAAATCTTTTCTTAAAATGTCTTCCTAGAAGCCGGACATGGTGGCAACATGCCTTTAATCCCAGCATTAGGGAGGCAGAGGCAGATGGATCTCTGTGAGTTCCAGGCCAGCCTGGTCTACATAGTGAGTTCCAGGCTAGCTGGGGCTACAGGGAGACTCTGTCTGAAAAAGACGGAAAAAAAAAAGTCTTCCTAGAATCAGTGAGACACTTCAGTGAATAAAAGACACTTGCCACCAGGTCTAATAATCTGATTTCAATCCCCAGGACCCACATAGTTGAAAGAACCAGTTACTAAATTGTCCTCTGATCTCCACATGAGCATGTGGCATACCACACACACATACACACACCCTACAAATAAATGTAATAAAAAATGTGTCTTTCCTTTAAAGGAAGGCAAGGCGGGGGGCAGTGACTGCAGATCTGTTCAGAATCCTTTCAGTTGCACACAATACAAGACAATTCAAAAAGGCTTAAGGATACTGTCTCACATAATGTGAAGTTTAGAACTGGGGCACACTCACTATAATTCAGTGGCTCAAGGTTCTTCCCACCTCTTTCTGTTCTGCCATCTTAAGCATGCTGCCCATTTTCTGTAGCCTTGAATTCTCATGGTGGGAAGGTGGATACAGCAGCTCCTAGCATCTTCGCCTCATACAATGCTAAAAGGCCTAGAGAGAACATCTTTTTCTTGTGTCTCTCTTTGAGAGTAAGGAAAGCATTTCCAGAAGAACATACCCCAACACACAGACTTTACTTCTCTCTCATTGGCTAGACTATCATCATGTGTTTCTTTCTAAAATAACCACTGACAAGAAAAATGTGATTAACATGGTTGATTTGGACTAATAAAGATTAATTCATTGGGACCAAGAAGAGGCCCAGCACCTGACAGCTGAGTACCTGTACAAAATCAGTTCTATTAGTAAGCATGGAAAACAGCATCATGCCTAAGCAACTGCTGTATTAGAGCTGTTTCCTCCCAGTGGGACTTGACCATCAGCCATCCTGAGGCAGAGTTGCTGTGATAGCCTACAAAATACCATGCCCCACAGTCAGAGCAACAAAACACAGAGCAACAAAAAGCAGGACAATGCAGTGATAGCTGGGTCTAAGGTCATGGTAATGAGTCTGTTAACATTCTCTCACAAATGGAGTGGGGGAGGGTCACTAGACCTGAGATTCTAGTCCTCATTCCCCCTCCTCCTGCTCCCCACTAGCTGCAACTGCTCTTGAGGAGCTTCAAGAGCATGTAAGAGGTGGAAGGCTGACTGGGGATTGAGACTCTTCAGTGATACAGCTTTTCTGGGTTGGGGAGCACTGGAAGAAGACACGCCCACATGCTCTTGTGCTAGGAGACTCAAAGGTGAAGGACTCGGTGGGTTGTCAGTGGCGCTTCCCTCTTTGGCAAGGCATGGGACAATGGTGAAGACTAGTAGCTCCAAGCCAAAGGTCAATGGGCAACTAGAACACAACTACCTCTCTCCCAGTCAGTTGTCCTCTAGCTTGAGAATTCTCAAAGTCCGGTCTGGTGAATACTCTGCACAGCTTCTTCTCTCTCATAGGTTGTTTCAAACTGAACCAGTTTAGAGGGCTCTGTGACAGTTCTCCAGTAACAGGTCTCAGTGCTCCACCTCTCTCTCCATGCCCCAGTACATTCAGGAGATACCCCTTGGCTTAGACATTGTACACCATCCAAAGTTGTACAAACTGAGGAGTATCTGGAGTGAGTGAGAACAGTCTACCATGCTGACAATGATCAGAAGCAGCCCCTGGTTTGCAAAGAAGGGAAGCTGACCATCCCATGTACTTGGCGAGTTCCAATATTAGAGGAGTCTGCTCCAATACATCATTTTTGTGTTTGGTTTTTATTTTTTTTTATCTTTTTAAATTATTTTTATTTTATGTGTATGAGTGTATTGCCTACATGTATGTAAGTGCACTTGTATGATGCAATGCCTGCAGAAGTCAGAAGAGGGCATTGGAACCCCTGGAACTAGTTAAGACAGTTGTTAGTCACCATGTGGGTGCTGGGCACTGAATCCAGGTCTTCTGCAAGAGCAGCCAGGGCTCTTCTGAGCTATCCCTCCAGCCCCTGTTTTGTTTTTCTTCTGCCTCTTTGTTCTCTTCTACTATACTCTTACTATGACTTTTATTTTTAAAGGCATCTTAAATATTTTTAATGTTTATGTTTATCTGATTTTGCTTACATATTTTTAGTTTACTGTGAAATCAAGGTTTTATCATTTTCTGTTTTCTCTCTTCCTAACATTCTTCTCCCGTCTCTGCTTGTTGCTCTTTTCATTTCACCTTGATTCTCTTTTCTTTCTCTTCTTTCCAAACCACATTCTTCTGCTAGATCATACTACTGTTATTATATATTTTTGCCCTTATTAATTTTTTAAGATTTATTTTTACTTTATGTGTGTGAATATTTCCCCTTTACATATGTATGTGTGCCACATGTGTTCAATAACCAAGGAGGCCAGAAAAGGGCATAAGACCTACTGGAATTGGACTTATGGAAGTTATGAGCCACCATGTGAGTGCTGGGAACCAAATCTGGGTTCTCTGCAAGACCTGAAAGTACTCTTAACCACTGAGCCATCTCTCCAACCCAACCCTTACTAATTTTTAACTTTATAGCTTAGTCTACATTATTTTGCCATTATTCTATTCTGTGGTCATTATCTTAGTTGACTTTAATCAATTTGAAGTATATTTCCATATCTGTTTTAGCTTGATGGTGTTTACTGTAACAATGCTTTTTTTTTCTCCTCTTTCAGGTGAAGGTGACTCATGATGAAGATCCCTAAATAAAACTAGAAGAGTCATCCACCTAGAGAGATGAGCAAATCTTAACAGAGAAGCACAGAAAACATAAAAATGCAAGGACACATAACTCCTCTAAGAAGTTGTACCTAGCTCTTCAGTAGATACCTTTAAAGATACTCAAATGGGTAAAGTAACATATGGATTCCAAAATTTACTTGTATAAATTATTAATGACTTCAAAAAGGATGCAAGCTACTAGATGAGGAAAGGAAATCAATTCAGGACTTACAGAAAAGAGCAAGATAGCTGGTAAAGTCAGGGAACTGAGATTTGGTAAGGAGAAAGTCAAATACAAATGTTGGAAATGAAAAAGTCAATAAATTAAAAGACACAGTGGAAAACTTCACCAACAGACTAGATGAAGCAGAAGAAAGAATATGAAAGATGGAGGACCAAGTCAAGAAAATTCAGCCATCAATAAACAAAATTTAGCATGACCACAGCTTCTGAGAAATGATCAAGAAACCAAGCCTAAGAATCCATGAGGTAGAAGAAGGAACTGAGATAAAAACTAAAGGCATTAAAAAAATCTATTGAACAAGGTTATAGCAGAAGATTCCCAAAATCTAGGAAAAGAATAGACATCTAAACATGTCATTTAGAATTCCAAACAGATATGACCAGAGACGACCACCTCCACAATATATCAGAAAATACTAAGCTACAAACAAAACAAAATATTAAAAGATAAAAGAGAAAAGCATCAACTCATTTTAAAAGGCAAATCTGGTCTCTCCCCCTAGCATGGGCACTGGCCCATTTCTTCTCTTGGCACCCTAGACCTCTGAACCACTCTCCTTGCCCAGACTCCCCACTGCTTCCAGATCCCTTGCACCTAGACCAACCCAATTCCTCAGTCTAGTCCCCTGGAGCCCTCAAAGCCTGTCCCCTCCCCACCTCATCTTTGCATACCTGAGACCAGCCTTCATCCCTGGCTATCCCGCCCCCAACTTGGATTCCTGAGACCAGCCTTCTTCCCTGATGCTCTGGATTCCTGAGACCAGCCTCTTTCTCTGACTACCTGAAACTCCTGAATCCTACCTCAACCTAGCAATCCTCCCAAATTGTAATGTGCCTGCTGTCTAGAGGGATCCAGACCTTAGGAGAGCATCTGATCTTCATCCGACTTAGGCCTCTGTCAGAACTCCTGAGCAGCAGGACTAAAGCCATCTGGACCCACCAATATCAAACCAAAAGGAGAACCTGAAGCCTAGACCAACCAGCTTTTCATGCCCAACAAGTAAACCACAAAGGCACATAAAGTTTACAAACAGAAGCAGACCTAAACTCAACAAAGGAAGGCTTGAGTCTCACACAAGAATCAGAAACTACAAAAGAAATCCACATGTCAAAATCACAGAGAAAAAATAACATGAAAAATCAAAATAATATATCCCCACCAAGCACCAACAGTCCTATAGAGGACTATAATGAGAACCTCCTAGAGAGAACACAGGACATGGAATTCAAAAGAACGATTATAAACATAATAAAAGAATTCAATGAATTTAAAGAACACACAAATCAAAGATCTGAAAGAAGATACAGATAAACTTCTGAACGAATTCAGAAGAATTAGAAATATTGAAGAATACTCAGGCTGAAATGAAGAAGGAAATGAAACACTCAGTAAGCCAATTAGAAACAACAGGAGAAAGCTTCACCAATAGGATGAATGAAACGGAAAACAGAATATCGACTGGAAGATAAAGTAGATGAACTAGACCACTCAAGCAAAGATTAGGAAAAATTTAAGAAAGCCCAAGAATGGAATATGCAGGAATTGTGTGACACCATAAAAAGACTAAACTTATGCATCATAGGCATACAGGAAGAAGAAGAATCTCAAGATAATGGTATGGACCAGATCTTCAACAAGATTGTAGAAGAAAATTTTCCAAAATTAAAGAATGAAACTAAACCCCTATCTTTCACCTTGCACAAATGTCAGCTCCAAATGGATCAAAGACCTCAATCTGACACTCAAAACTCTAAAACTATTAGAAGACATTGGCAGTAACCTTCAAAGTACAGGTGCAGGAAAGGACTCTCTAATTCAGACACCAGTTGCTCAGGAATTGAGGTCAACAATCAAGTGGGACCTCATTAAATTAAAAAGCTCTGTACATCAAAAGAAGCAACCAAGGAAGTGGAGAGAAAATCCACAAGTGGGAGAAAGTCTTCACCAGTGACACATCTGACAGAGGTTTAACATCCAGAATATATAACAAACTCAAAGAATCGAGAAAGGAAGTAACCCAACTAAAAGATGGGCTAAGGAGCTGAACAGAGAGTTCTCAAGAAAAAGATGGCTAAGAAGCATCTTAAAAGGTGTTAAACATCACTAGTAATTAGGGAAATGCAAATTAAAACCACTTTAAGATTTCATCTTACCCCAGTCAGACTGGCTAAGATCAAGAGAACAAATGATACCAAATGTTGGAGAGGATTTGGGGAAATAGGAACTCTCATCCACTGCTAGTGAGATTGCAAACTTATTCAACCCCTATGGAAAGCAGTGTGGAGAACCCTTTAAAAACTAAAAATAAGCGTACCATTTGACCCAGTCATACCACTCCTTGGCATATACCCAAAGAACTCATCCTATTGCAGAGACACTTGTACATCATATTTGTTGCTGCTCTTTTGACAATAGCTAAGAGATGGAAGCAACCTAAGTGTCCCTGGAAAGAGGCCTGTGGGTCATGCAGGCCCAGGAAAGCAGAGGGAGGTGAGGATGGGGCCAGGCCCAGAGGGCTCCTGGGGACCTGAGAAGGAACTGGGTTGGTCTGGTTGCAAAGGATCAGGAAGCCGTGGTGGTTCCCCAGTGTCTGGGGTGCCAAGACAAGGAATCAACAATAACAATTCTTACACCTGATAAAGTAGACTTCAAGCCAAAATTAAAAGAGATAAAGGCCACTATTAATAAAAGGAACAATCCATAAAGATATAGCAATTGTAAATATATCTGCAACAAACCCTGAGACTCCCAATTTCATGAAATACTACTAATCATAAAAGGTCAGATAAGTTCTAATAAAATAATAGTGGATGGCTTTAAAACCCCACTGTGCTCAAGAGATAGGTCACACAGACTAAAACTTGACAAACTCCAGAGTTAAGTATATCTAGATCAACTGGTCTTAGATAGGTCACACAGACTAAAACTTGACAAACTCCAGAGTTAAGTATATCTAGATCAACTGGTCTTAGCAGGCAACTACATAATATTCCAATCAACAACTATGAAATACACATTCTTCTCAGAAGCCTATGATACTTTATGTAAAATAGATCACCTTTTAGGCCATAAAATAAGTCTTAACAGATGCAAAAGAATGTCCATAATTCTTGTATCTTAACAGATTATTGTGAAATAAAACTAGAAATCAATAGCAAGAAGAACTACAAAAGGTTGTGCATGTGAATGAACATTGAACAATATACTGTGTGTGTTGTGTGTCTCTGTGTGTGTCTATGTCTGTGTGCTTGTGTTTTGGTTTTGTTGTTGCTGTTGCTGTTATTTTTGAGACAGTATCTCACCAAGTAACCCTGACTGGCCTGGACCTTCCTATGTACACCTGACTGGACTTGAACTCACAGAGATCCACCTGCATCTGCCTCCCAAGTGCTGTAATTAACAGTGTGTGCCACCAACACTGTACTCTTTAATGACTGTTACTCATTACTTTTCTGTTGCTGTGATAAAAACTATGAACAAGGCAACTTATAAAAGGAAGAGTTTATTTGGCTTACTGTTCCAGAGGGATTAGAGTCCACAATGGTGGGAGAGGCGTAGCAAGAGGCAACTGGAAGAGAAAGCGGAGCACTCACATCCTCAGGCACACACAGGAAACAGAAGGTGAAACTAGAAATGGGACAGGGCTATGAAATCTCAAAGCTCACCTCCAGTGACTTGCTTCCTCCAGTAAGGCCACACCTCCTAAACCTCCCCACACTGTGCTACCAACTGACCAAACACTTGGAGTCTATGGGGGACATTTCCATTCAAACCACCACAATGATCAATAGGTCTCTAAAGAAATCAAGTAAGAAATTTAAAAGTACCTGGAATTAAATGTAAATAAAGAGTCAAGTTATTATAATCTCTGGGATACAGCTAAGGCAGTTCTAAAAAGTAGTTTATAGCTCTGAGTGCTTACATTAAAATATCTGAGAGGTCCAGTGAGATGGCTCAGTAGGTAAAAGTACCTGTAGTCATGCCTGCCAACTTGAACTTGATCCCTGGAGCACACAAGGTAGGAAGAGAGAACTGACTCCTGCATGCTGCCTTCTGACCTCTACATGCATGCCTACACACATTAAATAAATAATAAATTTTCAAAAATCAGATCTCAAATACCTTAATGATAACCTCAAGGCCCTAAATCAAGAACAAAACACAAAATCAGTATAGAAGTTCGAAATAGTAAAGATCAGGAAAGAAGTTAATGAAATGGAGACTAAAAGAACCATAAAACAAGTCAATGAGAAAAGGACTTTGTTCTTTGAAAAGATAAACAAAATCAACAAATCCTTAGCCAAAATAACCAAAATAATGAGAGAGAAAACCTAAATATCAGAGATGGGGGAAAAAAGCATTACAATGCATATCAATGAAATCTAGAGGATCATTATGGAGTATTTTGAAAATGACTATTCAGAAAGCCTGAAGAATCTAGAAGAAATTAACAAATTCTTAGACATATATGATCTATCACTATTAAATCAAGAGGAAATAAGCAACTTAAACAGCTCTATAATTAGCAACAAAATTGAAGTGGAAATAAAGAGCCTCCCAACAACGACAACAACAAAGCCTGGGACCAGATGGGTTCACTGCTGAATTCTACCAAACCTTTAAAGAAGAGTTAGCACCAATGCACCTCAAACTATTACACAAAATAGAAAGGGAAGGAATACTACAAACTTATTCTATTAAGCCAGTATTACTTTGATGTCAAAACCAGATATATGGATCACACACACACACACACACACACACACACACACACACACTCAAAAAAAAAAAGTAAAAGCCCTCTAGGACTGGAGAGCTTGTTCATCAGTTAAGAGCACAGGCTGCTCTTGTAGAGGACATGGGTTTGGTTCCCAGCACCCACATGGTAGGATAACAACAGTCCTAACTCCAGTTCCAGGGAATTCAATGCCGTTTTCTGACCTCCATGGGCATTGCATGACACAGGTGCACTAACATACATTCAGGCAATACATTCATACACATGAAATAAATATTTTAAAATAAAAATATGTTTTAAACTCTACAATTTTCCTGGTGACCAGAGATGTAAAACTTCTTAATAAAATACTTGCAAACCAAATTCAAGAGCACATCAAAATAGCATATACTATGATCATGTAGGTTTCATCCAAGGGACACAAGGATGTTTCAACATGCATAAATCAATAAATATAATACAGCATATAAATAGACTCAAGGACAGAAATCACATGTCATCTCAAAAGATGCAGAAAATGCCTCTGAAAAACTTTAGCATCTCTTCCTCATAAAAGTCCTGCAGAAAATAGGAATAAAAGGAATATAGTTCAAAATAATAAAGGCTATAACAATAAACCTATAACCAACTTTATACTAAATGGAGAAAAACTGAAAACATTTTCTCTGAAATAAAGGACAAGATACAGATGCTCACTCTCACAACTCTTATTCCATAAAATGCTTGAAGTCTTAATAAAGCAAGACAGAAGAAATAAAAGGGATCCAAATAGGAAAAGAATTCAAATTAGCCCTATTTTCAGATTCTGTCATCTTAAAGAAAAGGCCCTAAAGGAGGGGCTCCCGGAGCCCCACCCCTAGCTGAGGAGTTTTGGCAACTGATGGCTGCTGGCGAAGGAGGAGTCCATTTTCTTTGGGGAAGTGGCCCCTGTTAGGATCCCCACTCTCCAGTGGATGGCCCTACACCCATGCACACAAGGACAGCACTGATTGAACTCAATGGGCTGCAAAAAGAGGACATGAAGTTAGGAGGGGTATGAAGGAGTAAAGGCTCTTAGAAGAGTTATGGGAGAAGTGATCAGAATACATTATATATGAAAAGAATTGATCCACGCTGTCACTTTAAGTTTTTAGAAATATACATATGTCTTTTAAATGAGGTCTCTTTCATCATTAAGCTTCAACATTTTGTAAATGTTCAAAAAAATTGTTAACTAGGGGCCAGCTAGATGCCTCCGCAGGTAAAGGCACTTGCCACCAAGCCTGATGATCTGAGTTTGATCCCCCATGGTAGAAGGAGAGAATTAAATACTCCACAGATTGTTCTCTGACTTCCACATGCACACCATGGTACATACATACATACATACATACATACATACATACGTACACACGTTGGATTTAAAAAATAATATATACACACAATGGAGTTTTATTTGACTCTAAAGATGAAGGAAGCTATGTCATTTTCAGAAAAATAATGGAACTAGAGATTTTCAAGTTAAGGGAAATAAGCCAGAAAGACGAATATCACATTTTCTCAGCAGATTTAAATACAGATGAATATAAATATGGATATAGATACTAATGACATGAAAGTACTGAGGGAAAGAATCAAAATGCAAGTTGTTTAATATTTTATCTATTTTTATTTTATGTGTATGAGTGTATTGCCTGCATGTATGTAAGTGCACCCATGTTGTACAATGTCCAGGGAGATCGGAAAATACCAGATCCCCTGGAACTGGAGTGAGGATGGTTGTTAGCCATGTGGGTGCCGAGAACTGAACCCCAGTCCTCTGCAAGAGCAGCCAGTACTGTTGGCCGCTGAGCCATCTCTCCACCCTGCAAGTTTTTAAGATGGTAAAAGTTCAGTAGATTCAGGGGCCCTCTTACCTCAAGCCTCTTAGAGCTGTCAAGTCTTGAGATGAGGCATTAGAGTCTAACTTCTCCCTCTGCCTGGTTTCTGACACCACTGGCAGTCCTGAACTTCCAGGCGCCCTACTCTGTTCTTTACGCCAATGAGCATCATGTTCAAGGCAAATCCATTACAGTGATATTTCACATTACGTTAGGGAATGCACTCTATGATCCAAATGTGAAAGCAATGAAGATTTCTTTTCTCTCCTCCTCACCCCCACAAAGTGAAAGGACACCATCAACCTGTAAAAGGCAACAACCTCATTCACTCGAATGACCTCTAGCCTTTATCCCATGATGTGTTCATTCTAAGTGAGAGGAGAGGAATTTATGAGAGCATTTAGGTTCAGATCTGCCGTCACCTTTAGTAATCTCAATTAATCACTGAGATAATCATTCCCGTTTCTTCAAAAATGGGCCAAGTTAATTAGAATGAAGACTGCTTTTAAATTCTCTCTTTAGAAGTTCTACAAGTTTCTGAAAAGAGCCCCTCAGCATGAAAATTAAGATCTAGGGCACTGTAGCCGGAAGATCTTTAGAAGATATTACATCCCTAGATTTCTTTTCTCCACAGTTTTAGGTTATTGTAACTTTAGAACACTGGTAATTTTTCATAGAGCAGAAGTGCCAGGGAGCCAACCATCAGCCCCCTTACAAGTCACATAGACCAAGCAAAGTTTTCTCCTACATAGTGAAATGTAAGGGCACTTGTAAATATCCCTCCCTGCTCTAAGACACTGTGTCTTCCATGCACAAGAGTCATTCCTTCTGAAACTACAACTGAGGCTCAAAGAATGTTCTCTAAGAAAAATAATGCTCTAATGATTTGATTCAGAACTCTTCTATATAACTATTAGTGGTTTTTTATGAAAACAGGTTTCCATTACAGAAAAGGGGCATCTGGGGAGGAGAAAGAGACACAAAAACAGGGCCTGGAAGGAAATGGCAAATTTTCTGGAATCTTTTCATGGGACCCTGGCTGATCCCAGCAAGACAGAGACTAATTAAACAAAATTTCTCTTATTAACTAAAACTAGAAGTAGAGCAAAGAGAGTTTCATATTAAATGAAAATTTTCTATAACCAACCTAGAGACAAAGTGATTTGCCATAGACCACTGGATGGCCATGACCCTATGATCCTCCATCCCTCCATTTTTACTAATCTAGTAGCTTAGACCTCTGATCTACCATATACTGTCTGACCAAGAATGGAAAATTGGATGGAGATTTTACCCTTCTTCCAAGTTAATAAGTTAGCCTCATACCACTGTTTGGATGTTAGTGGGAAGCATGAAATTTTGCTCACAACAGTAGTTCAATTTTTTTCGCCAGTTCTCCAAGTCTCAATCCTACAGAGTGACATGAAGAAGGCCCAAATGACCACTAAACATAATAGATGGCATCATGGAAAAGGAATTCTGAGATTAGGGAATCCAACTCTTTTATAATAGACTTAGACAATGCTATTTTTCACTTTAACATGAGACATGATCTTCTCTAAGATTATGATCAAATCCAACTTCACATGGAAGGAGGCAGTCTATCAGGCATAGTCTCTATACAAACATTCTTGGAGAGATCATCTAAAACAATGGGCAGAGTGCCTCACTCATGAGTTGTGAAGAGACCCATGGAGAAGTGTATCAAACAATATCCCACCCTCATTTCTCAGCATCTTGTCATCTGGAATAGTGTCCCATGAATACTCTACTGTTGTCTACTCCAGTCAATCAGATCAAGATGGGCTAAGGCTAAACCCATTCAACTTCTTTCAGACAGCATCAAGACCAGTAGCAGCAAACTCCAATTAACAAGGTAAAGCTCTGAAGACTTGATCTCAACCAAGATCTTCAATGTCCCAGACCCAATCAGTTGAACAAATATCATAAACCACTAGGGTCTACTTTAAAAAGACAAATGGCTTCCTCCCAGAGCTTTTGTTTTAAGCTTTCAACTTGACCCAAATATTAATCCAGCCACAGTAAGATATACTAGTGAGTGCATGGACTCCATATGGTCCACCAGGAGAAGGTCTAAGGCAATTCTGTGACCCAAAATAATCTTGAACAAACGAGCCCAAGTTGATCTGAATGCCTTGTAGAACCACATGTCCCTAAGCACTTCAACTATTAAGGGACAAGCAAGCTTCATCCACCTTACCTATTGTCTGACTGTGATCATAGAATTGCCTACAAGTTATGCCCAAATAACTCATCAGTTCTCTACTAGGAAGTGCCACTGAAGAAGTAAGGGTAGCTTACTGGGAACAATCAATACAATCATCAGAGATACACTGGTGGCATTTCCTCAAATATGTGAATGCCTGTAATGAGTTTCCCACAATGAAACCCTCAGTGCACTAAGATGCTAAGCTACTTTTGGGATGATGGAGTAGGAGTGGAGGTAGGAGTTAGAAATTTTTTCCTTGATTATTCTCCCTTATAGAATCTTTGTTTTGCAAAATTTTCCAGGTTCATTAGTCAATCTTGCTGACAGAAGTATGATAAAACTAGTCAGAGTGTGGAGTCTGAGATTTCTGATTTGCCAACCATAGTCATCTGTCAGGGCTGATATAACAAAATATAGAACTGGACACATTACATGGTTCTGGAGGCTGGAGGGTCAAGCAGATTTGATCTCACCTGCAGCCTCTTGGTTTGTAGATCATCTCTTTTATATTGTGTTTTCATGTGCCTTTTGATCAGTGTGTGCACAGCCCTGGTGTCTCGGCCCCTTCTGATAAAGACATCAACTTAGAACATTCAATTTAGAACCTCACTGACAGGGCCTAATTTAATCTACCTTGATTCGTTTTGCTTCTTTCTTTTCTTTGAGACATAGTCTCACTAAGTTGTCCTAGCTGCCTTCAAATTCACTATTCTCTTGCTTCAGCATGTGACTTAATACCACCTAACAGAACATCATCTATAAAAGCTGCCAATGGAGGACAATGGAGGCACATTAGATTCTAGTTTCCCCCAACCCCGACTCCAGTGTAATTGTTGCTTAAGGGACTCCTGCTATCATATACTGAAGATTTTCCATGTTAGAATAGACCAATCTTAATCGTCAGATGGTAATAGCATGACAAAGAAACTGGGCAATGTCTTACACCACCATTGTCCAAGGCCCATAGAACCGAACCCAGATGCCTCTGTAGATCCAAAAAGAATAACGCATATCCAACAATCACAAAGATTGGAGTCCTCCTCCTTCGTGAAATTCCCCAGCATGTGCAGATGGATATGGATAGCTTATCTTTCCTTTAAGAGATCTCTGTCCCTCCTTTAAACATCTTTCTCCTCAGTCTCTGAAATTTGTTAGATAGGGATGGGGATCATTAAGGAGGGACAGGATTGCTTCTCATTTGCATTTGATTTTTAGCATCGTAGCTCATTCAAATGAACTTCAATGTTTTGTGCCCACCTGATGCTCTGTAAAGGGCAGCAAAGTCCTTGTGATTGACCCCAAGCTCCCTCAGTCTTGAGTACTCTTTATCTTAGCAGCTCTTTATACACATTGCTCTTTGCTTGGAGCCAAGGGATTTGCACCCTTTTGCTGACTTAAGCTTGGCTTACACCGCAGCAGCCTTCTCTGAAGATGCCACCTTAATCCAAGGCATCTGTTGTACCAGGGAGCAGCAAGCTACAGCCTGTGGAGAAAATCCAGCCTGCTGCCTACTTTGTAAATAAGGTTTTCTTGGGACAACACCATATCCATTCAGTCACATAATGCCTGTGGTTGGTTTTGTGCTACAGTGGAGAGATGAGTAGTTGCAATAGAAAAAGCATGGCCCATAAAGCCTAAAATATTACTATCTGGTCCTTTACAGAGAAAGCTTACTGATCCCTGTGCTATACCATTACCAACAGAGCACCCTTTAAGACCTTGCCTGATTTCAACAGAAGAGCTCAGGGATTTTATAGTGTAGTGGGGCCACTCACAAGAATTTATCTAGATTTCTTTTATTCTGTTTCTCATTCTTATTGGGTCACTTTATTAACATTGTACACCCATCTGGGATAGTTAAACCCCAATTCTTCAACTATGGTTTCCCATGGGTGTTTATATTTCTCAGAGAAATCTCCCCCAAAGGAATCAAAGCTCCCTTATAGCTACCAAATTCAAGGAAGGAAGGAAGGAAGGAAGGAAGGAAGGAAGGAAGGAAGGAAGGGAGGAAGGAAGGAAGGAAGGAAGGGAGGGAGGGAGGGAGGGAGAGGGATGGAGGGAAGAAGGAAGGAAGGAAAGAAAGAGCCTGGTCCACATAATGAGTTCCAGGCTCACCAGGACTAGATATGTACTGAGATCTGTCTCAAAACACTAAAAACGAGGAAGGAAGGAAGGATAGAGGGAGGGAGAGAAGGAGAGAAAGAAGGAGGGAAGGAAGGAGGGAGGGAGGAAGGAAGGAAGGAAGGAGGGAGGGAGGGAAGGAAGGAGGGAGGGATGGAGAAAGGAAGGAAGGAGGGAGGGAGGGAAGGAGGGAAGGAGGGAGGGAAGGAAGGAGGGAGGAAGGAAGGAAGGAAGGAAGGAGGGAGGGAAGGAAGGAAGGAAGGAAGGAAGGGAGGAAGGAGGGAGGGAGGGAAGGAAGGAGGGAGGGAAGAAAGGAAGGAGGGAGGAAGGAAGGAAGGAAGAAAAGAAGAGGGAGGGAGAGTGTAAAGGAAGAAAAAGGAAGGAAGAAAGAAAATATACTACCTGTGATAAATAGTGAATATATATATAGCACTTCTGAGGCCTTTTGTTTTTGTTCCCATTGGATCTAAATTTGGCATAACATGACAACACATTGAGCTTGAGCGTCTCAGCTACTGCCCTTCCCTAGCACACTCACCCATATCTCCTAAGTTTCTACCAGTTTTAATGATTTCTGCCCATTTTCATCAAATCTCCATCCATTCTCATTTGGGAATAGGTGTGCATCTCTGCAACTGCTGTCTGAATGGAATGGGAGCATATTACCACTCAGAGAAAACTTCAGCACTATTTACTCCAACGGAGCTGTCTTCAGGCTGACCACTGCACTGAAAAGAAAGTCCCCCTGCCTAGGGAGAATTAGCAACAACCAGGACACCATTTAGGCTGCTTTTGAAGCTATTTTCTGGAACTCATTCTGCAGCCACTTCCCCAGTTCCCTCTCACTAATGCACAATAAATTAGAGGACTATTTATTGCCCAGTTGGCCATACAATTCCGAGATCATGTTTGCTACCAATTTCGTACACTTTGCCCAGATACCAGTAAGTCTATAAGGGCCTCATCTTTTCTCTTCCAGAAACCATATTTCTGTTGACATCCCATCCTCATCACCAACTGTCAAGAAATGAGTCTGAGATTTTACCCTACTTATAAGCTTGCTAACAAGTTATCCTGGTACAAATCATGGATACTGCTAGAAGAAAGAAGACTCCTAGGTAAGCAAGAGAAAGGATTATTTATTACTATATTACAGGCAATAGACAGCACTTTCATCAGCACTTTTGTACCAGGTCCTTAAACTCCAGTTCCTACCAAAGGATGTGAAGAGGGCCAGAGAACATCTGTATATACAATGAGATATGTCACAGAAGAACCTTGAGTTTAGGAACCTGAATCTGTCCTTTGCCCTTGAGGACAATACTAAAGTTACATTCTGGGATTGTTTGCTATACAAACAACTTTGAACAGGCAGTTCAGAAAAATGGGAAGTGAGTTCTTATGTCATACCATATACATATAGTTGGACATGGTGGCATATTCTGTAATCTCAGCACTCAGGGGACTAGAGAGTTGGCTCAGCAGTTAAGAGCACTTACTGCTTTTGCAGAGGACCCAGGTTTGATTCCAGCGCCCACACAGTGATTCACAATTGTCTGTAACTCCAGTATCAGGAGATTCAATACCCTCTTCTGGCCTCAGTTGGCACTGCATACTCATAGTGGATGTACACACATGCAGGCAAAACATTCATACTCATAAAATAAAATTATTAAAACGATCTCAAGTTCAGGGTTATACAATGCTACCTAGAGAGATCCAATCTCAAAAGAAAAAGGAATTGGAAGAATATGTGCATAAATATAACAGAGGGTGGAAGATTACCTCCCAACAGAATACACGTTGGAAAGGTTTTACTGCACTTAGCCTCAATGGAAAAGGAGGCATGATCACCTGGAGATTCTGATAGATACTGGAGTGAATACATGTGGTATTGACACTGCACATTACATATTGCATGATTAGTTGCTGTCCAAAGATATAAAGCTATATGAACTAACAAAATAGCTTGGTAATAATTACAAAATAAATATGTAAAAATAGCTTTCCAATCTGCCAGTAAGAACTAGTTGATTAGCTAGAAAACATAATAGGGAAGGATTACATTCAAATAGCATTAAAAAGTATGAAATATCTAGAGACAAAGTTAATAAGAAATACACAGGACTATATAAAAAGGACCATAAATTTTCACTAAAGGACATAAAAATAATAATTGAACCAGTTGAGAAACATCTCATGTTCTTGGGTGGGAGAATCTTCTATCATAAAGACGTCAAGTCTCCCCAGAATTCATTGACACAGTTAATGTAATTCTACTTCCAAAGATTTTAGTGTTAGAATTTGGAAAAGGTAAAATGACTCCACACAGGAACACTTGCTTTCTTGACTGGACCCAGATGGATGGGGTGTTGTAGTCATCATCAGATGGCCCACTTACCTAGTTCCCCAGTTTTTCAGGACAAATTCTTGATCTGAAACTATTTTTGGTTTAGTAAATCATTGATACTACTTCCCCTTTCAGTCACACCAACTTGTATGCTGTGGTTCCTGAATCCTCTCATAAAAGCCCAAGGCTGAAGCATAAAGACCATTTTCTGTTTTTAAAAGATTTTATTAGTATGTATCAACTATACATAATTTATTTCATTATGTCATGTTCATGCATGTACATAATATATTTCAATCATGTTAACCCCACACATTCTTTTGTCCTCTTCCTACTCCTAATTCTTTTCTCTTTCCAAATAGCTTCTCTTCTACTTTCATGTCTTTTTTTCTTCCTTTCTTTATTTCTTTCTTCTTACCTTCTTTCTTTCTCTTAATTGTGTGTGACCCAGTGAGTTTCATAAGCGTTGTCAGCAGGAGCATGGGAACCTTACCAGTGGCTACATCACTAAAGACAAATGTCTCTCCCTCTCTCATCATTAACTGCTCAGGGAACAGGGATGCCACATTATTCCCTCTCCCTTCCATCACAGGCTGTTGACAAGCCTGATCTTATAGAGATCTTACGTAGCTAATCACGGCTACTGTTGAGTCCAAGAGTACAAGGGCCATGTCATGCTCAAAAATCAGCATTCTAAGCCATTCCTCCAATTCCTCTAACTCTTACATTCTCTCTGCCCCCTCTACTGAGATGTTCCCCCAAATCTTTCAGAGGAAGTGATATAGATGACCCATTTATAGTTGAGAATTCAACAGCCACTTATTCTCAGTACTTTGACCAGTTATGAGTCTCTACAGTCATCACTGATCACTGCAAAAAGAAGTTTTTCTCTGACCAAAGGTGACAGCCTCACTAACCTGCAAGCATAAACATACTTATTTAGAAGGCACTTTGACAAACACATCATGTCCATTTAACAAAACAACAGCAGTAGCTTTCCCAGTAGGGCCTATGACCTTCCCAGTCATGAGCTTTAGATCAGGTTTTACGGTACCAGATGTGAATTCCCCACTGTGGAGTACGCATAAAATCCAATCAGAGAGCAGTTACTCTTAAACAGACTTTCCACTATTGTGCCAGTAGGTTCCTCCTACCTGGAAGGTTGGTAATATTGCACATTGTCAGCTATACCCTTAATTCCATACCTGCTTGCATCCCCTCTGTTTATCTGTTTGAGACATGGAAGAAGAGCCCAGGAAAGTGGTCCTACCACAGCAAATGGACTTTTTCACCACCTTCTCCACTAGCCACAAAGCAGTGCAAAATATTTCTATTGTTTATAATAGAAAAGAACTTTCATGCTCTTAGTTTCCATGGGCTTTACTTCAACTACCATAAAAATCACAAACTAATAAGTTGCATGAAGACCCCACCCCCAAATCTATTTATATGGTATGGTTTTGTGTTAGTCAAACTGTCATTGCTATAACAAAATACCTGACATAAACAACTTATAGGAGGAAAATCTTGTTTTGTCTTTTAGCTTCATAGGTTTCAGTCCAGGGTTGGCTGAACCTACCATTTGGGATCTGAGATGAGGCACACTGTCATGGTAACAGGAACTGCTCAGCCCATAGCAGCCAGGATGAACAGAGAATAAGACAGAGGGACTGGGGTAAGACGTACCATTTGAAAACACACCCCCAGTGACCAACTTCCCCTATCCATGCCCTAATAGCTTGTAGATGAAATCTGTCCTTTCATGATCTATCACCTGTCAATAGCATTACTAGCTAAGGACCAAGACTTCAACACATTAGCCTTTTGGTAGGACTCTTCATATCCAAACCATAACAAGTTCCAACTCTATCACATCATGCAGGACAACCCTATAATTTGTAGGGTTCAAAAACAAAGATTTTTTTTAAATATTTAAAATTTCAAGACAACAAGCATAGTGTATTATCACACGTGTGAGGTTTATGTGACCACATAGGTCCCATTGCCTATGTGTACATTTACATTTTAACTCTGCCTGTTTTCAGCCTAACAGTAAATCCTGCTTTCTATAGGTTTTATAAGAGCAGGCACTGACTTGGTATCAATGACACAGAGGTAAACAAGAGGAACAATAATTCCTCCAATTGCTCACATGACATTCAGGCCTGGAGTGGGGTAATGGTAAGTGGAGTGCAAAGATCTGTGTGCAATCCAGAAACAAAGCAATGGCAGGTGGCTACAATTCCTGCCCTATTGACCCAGCCCCACTTCAGATTTGCAACTTTGGTGATTTAACAACACTGCCAGAGATACAGGACTTAGAAAAGAAATCAGATGATCCCATGATGTTTTGCTAAGTGACCTCAGGCAGGAGGACCATAGAAGCAACTCCTGCATCAGAAAAGAATCTCTCAGACTGACAGATTGCACATTCCTTACAGCCCCCCACACACTTTTCTTTCTTTATCATATTTTAAAGACTGTAAATCCCCACTTTAAAAAAAATCTATATTTCTGTCTCTCTTAAATAATCAAAAGAACTAGAATCCCTAGGCCCAAATCCCCTCATGGTATCTATCATCTAGAATTGGAATACTACCATGCTTGGATATGGCAGAAGCCCTCCAGGTCACCATGGTCTCCAACCCTCCCTAATGCCCAGTAGCACCCTGATAAACATATACATCATAGCTGCCTAGCCCTAGCCTTGCATTTATGTTTTGTCATCAGGAGCTCTTCTACCTTTGAGATACCACTGAGAGCCCAGCCTCTACTATGGACCATCTGAGAACAATTGTAATATAATGTACTATAATTTCTTTTAGACTTTCTGAATGCTACATGAAAATAGGTAGAGCTAGGCCTGGTGGCACATACCTTTAATCACAGCAGCACTCAGGAGGCAGAAGCAGGCTGATCTCTGTGAGTTCAAGGCCAGCCTGGTCTACATAGTGAGTTTCAGGCCAGCTGTCTCAAAAAGACCAAAAAAAAAAAAGAAAAAGAAAATAGGTATAAAGTACTATGCAAGAGATGAGAGATGAGGAGGAGGAGGAGGAAAAGGAAAGAGGATGATAGATTGTGATAGTAGTTTCCATTATTAAGAACTTGCCAGATAAAGTATAAAGATATACATATTTTTATATATGTGTATGCATATATATAACATATATGATGTCATGTAATCCTGAAAAATGGTATAGAGTCCTGACACAGACATCATCTGACCTAGATGTAACCTATTTTCACGCAATATCAGTCATAAGTGACCCCTTCCCTCTCCTATGTCTGTGCTCACTAAACCCTGCTATGCCAGCAGGACACCATAATGTGTTGATTCCAACAGACAAGGGGTCTACATTCTCCCCTTTCTCCAATTGCCTGCATTGCCAAATCCCAGTAAACCAGAATCCTGGGCCCATTTGCTTTGTGACCCTAATAGAATCTCAGAGTGCTACATTCTCCTATTAGGGATCTACTCACCTAACCTGGGTTCTATATCAGAAATTTCTCATAATAGTTATGGGCCACTGCCAAGTCTGAGTAGACCATGGGAAAGATCTCTAAGGAGGACACTAAAACTGAAGTTGAGTATCATTCTTACAATTACCCAGTGTCCTAGTTTGTTCTTCATTGCTGTGACAAAATACTCTGACCACTACCAACTTGGGGAGGAAAGGGTTTATTTGTCTTACATCTCCCAGGTCGCAGTTCATCAGGGAGCCCAAGGTAGGAACTCAGGGCAGGAACCTGGAGGCAGGAGCTGGAGCACAGGCCATGAAGGAACGCTGCTTACTGGCTTGCTCCCCTGGCCCCTGCTCAGCCTGCTTTCATGTGCAACACAGGCCCACCTGCCCAGGGGTGGCACCACCCACAGTGGGCTGGGCCCTCCCACATTGCTCATCAAGAAGATGCCCCTCAGACATGGCCACAGGCCAGTCCAATAGAGGAAATTCCCCAATTGAGGCTCCCTCAACCCAGGTGTGTCAAGTTGACACTAAAGCTATCCAGCACACCCAGCCTCGACCAATAAGAACTTTCCCCTAAGAAAACCTTTTTTTATGTTCCAGGGCCTGACCAGTTAGTTGTTCTCTAAATGTACCACAAGGATGCAACCTGAGATGCTGCTCTACATATTCAGACTACCCATGTGAGTTCCTTCCTTTGAAACCTAGGGATACTCTACATTCAAAAGAGCCTCTTGTGCGTCTAACCTTATAGGACAAGGCTCATTCCATCTCTGTTTGGGGATATAAACCTGAGTTTGAGACTCATACTGAGACTAGTTTAAAACTGTTTCTGCAAGATCCTTCTGAAATTCATATTCTGGAATAGCTTCTTCTCAAAGCTCTAGGACTAGATAGACATATGGGTTGACAAAACAAGATTGCAGTCCCTGTTAGCTCCCAATACCCATAATAAGAAAGATTCTGTCTTCTTCAGGGAAGGGTCTCCCAAGTATGGTGGCATGAAAGTGGAGAGCGAGAGCCTCATATCTGCTTGTCATCTGAGCAGACTCAGGGTCTCTGTAATCCCTAGCAGAGAGACTCAGGCAACAAGAGACTGAAGAGTAAGAGTTGAACTCAGCAGCATAACTAATAGACCGACACGCAGTCAGTTCCCAGCAGGAGGGCCACCACCAGAAAGCCAGGCTGGTCATCAGCACTTGGGACAAATTACAAGTTCTCTTCTGGGTGAGCAGAGATCATGAGCCAGGACAGTGGATGTTCCTTCAGAGAATTACGTTCAGTTCTATTGCCTGATGAATTGCTTTTCTCCACTGGAAGGATATTTCAGTCTGAAGAACCAGTACAGATCATTCGAAGTCAGATCATGCTATTTGGGAATGTTAAAGGAAATCTTTCAAGTTCTTAGTCTCCTGTGCTCCTTTCTCAATAGTCCTTATCAGTTAGCTTATCATTCAAAGCTATTGCCATTATGTGATCTCATGTTACAATTTCCCAGATTATTCTTGCTCTACACTGGCCACATTTGTGATGGCTGCTTCCCAGAACATGAGAAAGGACAGCCATCTACCAATCACAGTGACTTATGACTCACTGCTCTGAGCCAGTATGTTTTCATTCTCATGGCTTCAATTTCCCAGAATGTCATTTCTTGACCTTGTTCTCCAGAGGAGGCCTCTAGAAGGTAATGGGAAAAGAGCGAGAAACGGATCGGAAGAACAAGGAAGACAATTTCCTAGAAAAAGAGTTCTGTCCACAGTTATACAATGGATACATAAAGGCCTGGCCTGCCTGTCTTATTATCAAATGAAAAATCTCTTTGTAAAAGAATGGTGCTAAGGGATGTTAAAGTTATGGCTTGTTTGGGGAGGTCCAGTGGATTCCAGCGCAAGCACAGAGACCAAAACCCTTGTTCTCAGTGCTGCCTTTTACCACTTCTCTTTATCACGGCCAAGGACTAAGTATGCCCTCCAGTCCCACCCCACACTACATTCTGGCAGACAAAAAAAGGCCAACAGTAGACAGGAATGGGAAGGGGAGGAGAGAGGATACAGAACAGCAAGCCTGGTACTAGCAATTTTTTCCATTGTAATCTGTTTGGAGAAATGGTCTCAGCCACAGCTCCAGATACAAACAAAAAAGAAAAGCAGCGGATGCTGGGATCTCTCACACCTGGGCCCCTCTATTTATTACCTGGGAATCCTTGGAAAAGTCGTTTGTCTCAGCCTTGCAATGGAGCTCAAACACTTACCTACTGAGCTTTCCTGGGGATTAGGTAAGCTTGTGAAGCCCTTGGGACAGAGCCTGATCTTCGCAGATGTTTAAAAGACATTGGCTTACTTGCTTACGAAGGTGACACTTGTAAGCAGCCAAAGATGACAGGTCTCCAAATCAGAACTAAAGCCACTACTCCTGGGTCACAAGGCCACATACTCTAATTCCTATAGGCTTCTTTAGAGGGGGTCTGGTTATTGTAACATCTTGAAATGTTCTGCAAAGGCGGGCAAATGTTATGGGACAATTAGTGTGTCCATTTTTCTGGGAAGACCTGGAGCTTCTAAAAGTGTCCTAGGCCCACCAAATGCCAAGGTCACTGAAACTGCCAATGTAGCCTTCCAGAAAGCCAACATAGCCCACCAAGGGAGGGGAAACTTTTCTCTCCTGAGTTGAAGGTTTGCTACAAATCAGCCCACTCAATGGATTCTGCTAAATATTTGGACTCTGTGATCTATTGTACAAATTCCTTAGACAAAAATAGACATTATTAGAGTTTAGGATTGTTTTTAGATTACTTTGATTTGATTTTGTTTGGTTTGGTCAATTTCTGTTGTTTCCCAGTCTCGTATAATAATGATAGTCCATAAGAACACACAAGCATCTATAGAGCAAGAGCAGGTAATATGTGTCTGCACACATGGGAACACACACACACACACACACACACACACACTCTGAGAATACTGTACACTCTAATTTAGAGCAATGTGCTTTGGACAGATGGGAAACACGTTGAGAGTTGCATAACCTGTCTCTGAAAACTTCTAATGCTAATGACTGTTTAAGTAGGCAACGACTCTTGTAACCCAGGTACTTTGCTGGAATATCTCAAATTCTCATGACCTATAAGGTAGATGTGATTCTCCACCGTCAAGGCAACTAAGATCAGGAAGTTAATAACTTATCCTCCTTGTTAAGAGTTTACCAAAGGGGGCCTGGAGGGATTGCTCAGTGGTTAAGAGCACTGACTGCTTTCACAGAGAATCTGGGTTCAATTCCCAGCACCCACACAGCAGATAACAACCATCTATGACTCTGGTTCCAGGAAATCTGATGTCCTCTTTTTCTCTCCACATGTTTGCATGCATGTAGTACCCTTACAGGTAAAGCACCCATACATATAAAATAAAAATAAATAATTTTTTAATTTAAAAAACAAAACTAGCAAGTGCAAACAACATAAGGAATCTCAAAAGTGAGTCAGTGGACAAGGTAGGAATGGCAACATCTCTTGGCTTAGTCTCAGAAATGATACAATATCATTTCTAGTACATTTATTGGTTGCACTTAAGCCCACTATGGTTCAAGAAGAAAGAACACCCTCTAGAAGAAAATGTCTCAAAACATGTTGTCCACCGTAAATATACAAAATGTTTACTCATTAAAAGCTAATGTGACATGGGCTGGGGAGATAGCTCAGATGGCACAACCATGAGCTCTGACAGCACCCATGTAAAAATCTGGGCATATTTGAACCTGTAACTGCCATCCTAGCTCCAGGCTCAGTGAGATACTCTGTCTCAAAGGATTAAGGGAGAGCAATAGAACAGAAAACCCAACATCCTCCTCTGGCCTCTATTTACACACGTTTGGGTATATACCTGCATACACGCACGTGCATACACACACACACACACACACACACACACACACACACATACACACACACACTTAAAATACAAGTAAAATCCCACATTCTTCTCCATTTTTCTGAACTATGAAATAGATATAAAAAGCAACCTAGATAGGATATTGACTCTTCAAGTTCACTGAGACCCTGGGGCAGGGACTGAGGGTGAAGATTAAGATACAAAAGGCCCACACATACACATAATGTATAGTTTTAAAAAGCATTGATTTGGTGAGTCAGAGTACAATAAATTTTCCATCACTGATTCCAAATCAGGGATTGCTGACCAAGGCTGAGCTAGAACTTCCTCATGCTCTGTCTATAGAGAAAGGCTTCCTCAGCAATTTAATCATGTAAACAAGATGCAGGGTCAGGGAGGGTTTGTCTATAACCTACTTAGGAAAAACTGTTCTTAAGAACTTTAGCACTTTAATCACTTTAATTGTTTGCATGCCAATTAATTGGCACTGCTAATTATAAATGAGTTATCTGTTCATTAAAGCAGGCTTAGACGAATGTCAGCTCAAAAGCACTTAGCAGTTAGTGTGGATTGCTGTGGTATCTGCAAGTAAAAATTGCATGCCCTTAACACTGCCTGTATTATGACCACAAAAGTCTATCATTTATTTTTCACTAATTCTGATTCATTCCCTAGGCTGATACAATAAGATTTTAATAAATAAAATGTTAACTACAAATGGCAAAAACAGAGAGAAAGAAAATGAGCTTAATAGCTTTCGAATGGCCTTGACAAGGGTCACACAGTGCCTTCCAGCATGAAACTGCTCCATCTTTCCCAAAGGCAGGATCACTGAAACAACACAGAAATGCGATTTTGTGATCTGAAACCCAAAGTCCTAGAAGGTGCAAGGCCCAAAGAAAGGTACATTTCACTAGACTTACCAATTTCCATTCACAGGTAACATCTTGAAAGTCTACATAGCAAATCTCATTTGTGTTTGAACTTGAACCTCTGGGCACTAATAAAACCATGTTTGTTATTACAGTCTAGCCCATCCTTTCTCACTGAGGGAGAAAACCCTAATGCCATGTCTTTGCAGCTCTCAGATATTGTCAGAAAGGGAGCTAGGGACTTTGGCTTCCCTCAATACACACCTAAGGTCAGCAGTGTAGATCCAGATTAATTCCAGCATGTTGTTATGCCCCTGTAAATGCATGTCAAGCTGATGAGTAAACAGTTAAATACACTGAGAAGAGATTTTTGAGGAAGGGGAGAAATTAAGGGACTATTTTTCTAGTAAGACATATAAAATAGTCTCTGTGGTCTGAGGGGGCTGCTAGATCAGTTCCTGAAGGCAAGAACATGAATGGTATGTTCAGAGACGGCAAGGGACTGATGGGCTAGAGTGGAGTGAAGTGGGAGGTAAGGAGAGTGAGGTGGCAGATGGTCCCACAGAGAGCCTTCTAGGTCAGCAGAAGGATGAGGATTTCTACCCAGAGAAGGGAGGGTCTTGAGCAAAACAGTAATATGGTCTTGGGGAAGAAGCAGAGACACCAGCAGAAAGGTTATTGCAGCAGGCAGATGGTTGTACCTGATTGGAAGTGGTTCAAGTGATGAGAAGTAGTCAGGGTATAGACATACTTTATAAATACAGTCATTGGGTTTCCTGATGAGTGGTATACTGGGTAAACAATATCTCTTTCCCCAAAAATCATTTCCTTCCTAGAACCAGGCATAGCATTCATACACATAAAAAAATAAAAATAAATAAATTTTCTTAAAGTGAGTGACCTAAAACAGCCTTCTTTTCCTTTTATTTGGTATTATGGATACAAAACACAGAGTTCTCTGAGCTACTAATTAATCCCTAACATGTTTTCATCTGTGGCTGTTGCAACTGGAGCATATTCTTCTAGACAGCTTCTTCACTTACCTGGTTGGTACCTCCCTTCTGCAGCATTGCATGCTCCCAGTCATCTCCATGTAGGTTGGGCTTCTGTAAGCGTAAAGTCCTCAGGATCATTGCATAATTTCTTGGGGTACCAAGATGCCACAAGCTGCCAGTCTTCTTAAACTTCAGGACTGACTGAAGTGGCAGCGTGTCCTTACGTCCATATTCAAATGGCCAAGGATACCCAAAGCCAACTCAGATTCAAACACAAGGAAAACACACATATCTCTCAATAAGAAGATTGTCATGAGGGCTGTGCCCGGGTCTGGGAGAACTCGGAAAGCTCCCGGGTCTGGGAGCTGAGCCCGGTCTGCGAGAACACTGGGAGGACAGCGTAAAGTCCAAGATGGAAAATCATAAAACAAGTACTGTCAAGAAAAACTTAATCTTTGATATCATAACTAGAAAAATTAACTAACTTCCAGAATCAGACAGGAATCTACTCAAATATGGATCATTGTATATTGGACTAAGTGCTAGTTTCAATGGTCTAATAGTAAACAGTCTGTTCTCGCGCACCTTGCATGTGACACAAGCTCGAATAGCTGCTAGCTTACCGATGGCAGTGATCCTATTTTTGTCATACAGTACTTTTATTAGCTTACCTTTGAGTGCAGGTGATTTGAATTGTGAAACCTGCACAGTGACACGGGCTGAACTAGCTGGTTTTGTTCTAAGTGGTCTGTACCCCATTCTTTTGGCTATTGCTGTGAATGGTAGCCTAGCAGTCAAGTATCAGACCACTCCTCTGCGAGAGAGAGGAAACATCTTAAATTACTGGATTAGAGTTTCTAAGCCTGTCTTTAGAAAGATGTTATTGGGCTGGAGAGATGGCTCAACAGTTAAGAACACTGGTTGTTCTTGCAGAAGACTCAGGTTCGAATCGCAGCACCCACAT
>NW_008345581.1:369987-370857 GCF_000622305.1 Nannospalax galili
TGCACTTGGATCCTTGGCGCCTGTGCATGTCTATAAAGTCATCGGGCAGATTTCAATGATATTGTTTATCACCTCTACTAATTAGCATGACATAAATGTCCATGCTTCCTCCTCAAATATAATACATTTTTTAAAAATTTGTTGGTTTTTTTTGTGTGTGTGTATATACCACACAGAACATCCAAAACCATCTCATTTGACTATACACCCACTTCCCTGATAGCACCCTCCCATAGCCTCCCTCCACCCACTAGAGCCCTTATATACTGATGTCCCTGCTACTGCCTGTTATGTTGTCAGCACCCCAGCCATTCCCCACTACTTGCCCTTCTGGTGAATCTAGTCAGCCTACTGAGAGGTCTTTGTTTTAGGAGGGTCAGCTGTTCCTCATCTAGCAGTAATCAGTTGTCAATATATCTTTAGATAAGATTGTGGTCTGCTGTTCATTTTCCCAGTTCTATGCTGGGTTACTATCTGGAAGTCCCTTTGGCCACCCTGGACAACAACTCAAAAGAAGGTATCGCCTGTCTGGCATTGTGGCTTGTATTGTAGCCTTTAGCTATGCATATGGACTCTTAGAAATTATATTGGCCCATTTAATCTTTGATTATACTTTCCTTTTGGGTGTTTAAGGCTATACAGTTGGCCCAGATATACCAATTTATTTTTACTCTTAAGGTCATTTGAGGATCCGTTCCTCAGAGGTCACATGGGCTTGGGAGGATTCCATGGCTCCTTTCTTTTATCAGTTCCATCTATGTGAAGATAAGTCAAAGTTCCTGCTCAACCATGTCTGGCTTCACTTGGAAGCATGGAGGAAATGATTTCTCTGTGTTGACCCTCCTCTTTGTAGACTGGACACTGGTTCAA
>NW_008345581.1:372993-373907 GCF_000622305.1 Nannospalax galili
CGGCTTGTCATTGGTATATAGAAAGGCTATAGACTTTTGTAGGTTAATTTTGTAACCTGCCACTTTATTGAATGTGTTAATAATTTCTGGGAGTCTTCAGGTGGAATTTTTGGCGTCTCTTAGATATGATATCATATGATCTGAAAAAAGGGATAATTTGATCTCTTCTTTTCCAATTATTACTCCTTTAATTTTCTTCTCTTTTCTTATTGCTCTTGCAAGAGTTTCAAGTACTATGTTAAAGAGAAGTGGAGACAGTGGACAGCCTTGTCTGGTTCCTGATTTCAATGGGAATGCTTCCAGTTTTTCTCCATTTAGAATGATGTTGGCTGTGAGTTTGTTATATATGGCTTTAATTATGTTGAGATATGTTCCTTCCAGTCCAATTTCCTCTAGGATTTTGAACATAAATGCATATTGAATTTTTTCAAAGGCCTTCTCTGCATCAATTGAGATGACCGTGTGGTTCTTGTCTTTGAGATCATTTATATATATGATTTATGACTTTTATTGACTTACGTATATTGAACCATCCCTGCATCTCTGGGATAAAGCCAACTTGATCATGGTGGATGATCTTTTTTATGTGTGTCTGCGGTTTGCAAGTATCTTGTTGAGAATTTTTGCATCTATGTTCATTAGGGATATGGGTCTATAGTTTTCTTTTTTGGTTGTATCTTTACCTGGCTTTGGTATTAGAGTGATGCTGGCTTCATAGAAGGAATTTGGAAGATCTCCCTCCATTTCTAATTTTTTGGATAAATTAAGAAGTATTAGATGTAGATCTTTAAATGTCTGATAGAATTCTGCTGTAAATCCATCTGGTCCTGGGCTTTTTTTAGTTGGGAGGTTTTGTGCTACAGCTTCTTTATCAGTGGTTTTAATGGGTATATTTAAATTACTTACTTCATTCT
>NW_008345581.1:374288-374645 GCF_000622305.1 Nannospalax galili
CACAGTTATACCTTCATTGAATTTCTTTCTGCAACCCCTTGGGTATAGTCATTCCTTTCTTCAGCTCTTTGTATTGCTTCCATAACTCTCTGAAGGGCTGGTTTTGTGGACATGAATTCCTTCAGCCTATTTATGTCATGGAAGATTTTTCTTTCTCCTTCGACTATAATAGACATTTTGGCTGAGTATAGTAATTTGGGTTGGTATCTGTGTTCATTTAAAACTGGGAATACTTTGGTCCAGGCGCTTCTGGCTTTCGTAGTTTGCAGTGAAAAGTCAGCTGTGATCCTAATGGCTTTTCCTTTATATGTGACTTGTTGTTTCTCTTTTGCAGCTTTCAGAATTTTCTCTTTGTTT
>NW_008345581.1:375477-417464 GCF_000622305.1 Nannospalax galili
AGCTTCCGGTTCTCTCTTTTGATTTTATATTGGAGTGGCCAGATTGCTTTTGTGTTCAGGAGTTTCCACAGAGGCCAAAGTCAGATAAGGATCAGATGCTCTCAGGCTTTCTCCTAAGGTCTGGATCTGTCCAGGAAAGATTTTGGCATCAGGAATTTCGGGGTTGGACCTGCCTGGGAGCTGGGCCCAGGAAAGATGCTGGTCTAGGGCAGCTGGTGGCCCTACCACCCAGAGATGCAAAGGCAGTTGAGGGTGGGAAGCGGCCCCGAGGGCTCCTGGGGACTGCACTGAGGAGCTGGGTTGGTCTGGATGCAAAGGATCAGGAAGAGGAAAGGTCAGCCCCAGCATCCCGGAAAGAGGCTGGCAAGTGGTGCAGGCCCAGGGAAGCAGAGGGAGGTGAGGGCAGGGCCAAGTCCAGAGTGTTCCTGGGGACCAAAGAAGGTACTGAGTTGGTCTGGATGAAAAGGATCGGGAAGTAGTGGTTCCCCAGGTGTCTGGGGTCCCAAGACAAGGAATGGGACAGGACCCAAACTAGGAGGAGAGACCTGCTGGGGAGATGGGAAGGTGATTGAGGCTGGGGAGTCAAAGTGCAGAGGGCACGATGGACTTCACCTGGAGTGAGGCCTGTGGGACGGAGAGAGGAAAAATAATAAAATATTTTTTAGAAAGATGTTATTTCCCACTGTACTTCAGACTGTGTTTGTAGCATACCTTGGGTCTAGACAATATAAACTACTTATAAAGTATAAATTATAAAGTATAATAAAAATAACTTGTGAAAACATATATATGACTGGAGTGATGGCTCAGGGGTTAAAAGCACTGTGTGCTCTTGCAAAAGACCCAGGTTCAAATCCCAAAACCCACATGGTGGCTGACAACCATCCATAAATCCAGTCCTGGGGGATCCTATGCCCTCTTCTGTCCTCCGCAGGTACTGTATGACACTGGTGAACTTACATGCAGACATAATGCTCATACACACAAAATAAAAATAAATAAAACAAATTTTAAAATATTTTTAAAAAGAAGATTGTCAGAGAATTTTCAACCTTTTGGGAGGGGGGTTCTTTTTGAGACAGGGTCTCCCTGTAGCCCCAGCAGGCCTGGAGTCAAACATTTTTAATGCATCGTGAATCCACCATAAGATTGAACAAAAGTGATAAGGTGTTTAGAGAAGAAAAACATTAAAGAAATGCTCATCTGGAAACCTTAATAACAGGACCACAAGTTGAAGCCTAACTTGGGCTATGTAACAAGAGCCCAAGATTTAAAAACCAAAAAGCTTCTTTCTTGCAAGGGGTTCACTCTAGGGAGGTTCTACTTAGTAACAGCTTAAAACTTCTTTAGCTTAAAATATATACAGTAGAATAAGTGGGGACATTCTATGTAATCTCATTATACCCATCAATAAAAGGACAAGCATTGGCTAAGTATGGTGGCACACATCTGTAATCCCAGCACTGGGGAGGCTGAAGCAGAAATATTACACATAAGCCCAACTTGGGCTGTATAACAAGACCTTGTCCAAATAAAAGAAAGAGGGGAAGGAGAGAGAAAGGAAGGGAAGGGAAGGGAAGGGGAGGGGAGGGGAGAGGGGAAGGGGAGGGAAGACGGGAAGGGAAGAGGGGAAGGGAAGGGAGAAAGATAGAGCGAGATGACATAACCAGACTCTTTGGGAGTCTGATGTCTTCTCTAAAAGGTGTCTTTGAATCTAGCCCAATGGAAACAATCTCCTTTGAAGAATCTCTCTATCTATCTATCTATCTATCTATCTATCTATCTATCTATCTATCTATCTCTAGCTCTCCCCCCCCCCACTATAACCTGTTCCTTATACTTCCTAAATGTGAATAGCTATGCACAGTCCTCTGTTCTCTCTTCTGATCTCTCTGGCCTCTTCTTAGATTCCTCTCCATCCTCTCCTTGGATCCAGACCAATGCCAATAGACATCAGCATCTAAATGTATCTCCAAAAGAATGATGTCTCCATCACCTCTTTGCAAGCCCGTCCAGCCACTTGACTTCCAAACTTCTCACCCTGCTTTCCCTTGTCATTCTAGCTGAAAACCGGTGATGGACTGTATCCTCCCTCCCCTCCAATCACATCCTCTTAGAAAACTCATCACCACATCAAATCCAATCTTACTTTACCTCATCTCCTTCTAAAACTGCCCCACCTTTCCTGATTCCACTGCCTCTGCTCTTATGGAGCCTCATCCCCTCATTTGTGACACATGTCACTAAATTTGTTAAAGGCCTCCCTTCGTTCTATATCTCCTTCACTCTCCAGTCAGATTGGCATCTCTTTCAGTTCAGAAATTATATATTAAATTCCTAATCTCTTATCATTACCCATCAATTTTTAAAGACTTATTCATTTTTATCTTATATGTATGAATCATTTTCCTGCATGTAGTGTCCACAGAGGCCAAAAAAAAAAGGGTGTCAGATCCCCCTGGAACTGGAGTTACAGATGGTTGTGAATCATCATGAGGGTGCTGGGAGCCAAGCCCAGGTCCTCTGCAAGAGCAGCAAGTACTCTTAACAAGTGGGTCATCTCCAGTCCTACCATCAGTTTTCAATATTATTACTTAATCGGTGGATCTCCCCTCATGAGTGATAAAAAGAACCTTCAGCACCTTGAACTTCCAATCAGCTCCCTCTCTTCTTAGGCGTTTTTAAGCCCAGTGATCTACTTTTCTGATTCCTTTATATTCTTAGTCAATATTATTGATTTCCCCATTCAGCCAATGTATATTTAGGTTTATCCACATATTTAATATTCATTTGTTCATCTTTCTTTCTTGAGTTCAATTTCATTCTTCATGAAGTAAAATCTCTTTTTTTAGATTTTTTTTAGATTTATTTTTACTTTATGTGTTTGAGTATTTTGCTTGCATATATGTAAGTACACCCCTGCATGCAAGTGCACCCCTGTATGCAATGCCTGTGGTAGCCACAAGAGGACATCATATCCCCTGGAACTGCAGTTATGAATGTTATGATATCATGGAGTTATGGTGCTGGGAACCAAACCTGGGTCCTGTGCAAGAGCAGACAGTGCTCCCAACCACTGATCCATCTCTCCAGCCCTGACGTGACTCTTTTATCCCAATGTTTCTCAAACTTGACATCACGTTAGACTCACCTAAAGCTATAGTTTTAAATCCAAATGCCCAACCTGTATCTCAGAACAATTAATCTAAAATGAAGAGTTTTTTGTACATCTCCTCTGGTAAATCTAATATGTGCTTAGGGCTGAATACTTTCATTTTAGAAAATCCTTCAGCAAAAGTATCTTAGCAAATCCTATTCACTGTTTTCAAGTAAAAATGTTTGCAAAGATATCCACCTTCATTATAGAATTATAATGTAGATAAATATAAAATTCTTCACTGACAATTATTTTCTTTTAGCGTGTTGAAGATAGTATTCTGTTGTTTTCTGGATTCTTTCTATTATTCAGTCTAATACTCTTCCTTAGCCTTTGTTTTCTGGTTGCAGCTTTCTCTTTGTCTTTAGGCTTTCAAGTTCCATTAAGATATGCCTGAATATAGAATTCATTTACTTGAAAATAAAAATTATTAGAAATTTCTGTATTTCCTGAATCTGAAGATTTATGTTTCAACATTTGGGAAAGTCCTAAAGGCATTTTTTTTATAATATTTCTTCTTTACTCCGTTCTCTTTTTGCATATGTACATGGTGTGTATACATGTGTTATGCATGTTTGGATGTGTGGAAGTGCACGTGTGTGCATGTGGACGGCTGTGCATGCGTTTGGAGGTCCGAAATTGACCTTTGCTTTCTTCCTTGGTCGTTTTCCCGTTTACTGAAGGAGGATGTCTCACTGAATCTGGAGCTTCCTAACTCCGGTTACTGTAGTCAGCAGCCCTAAGGATGCCATCTCTGCCTCCCCAATGCTGAGAGGACAGCCAGCATACCTGCCCAGCTTGAGGGTCTGGAAATCTATCCACTGAGCCATCCCCCAGCCCCTATTCTATTCTTTCTATAACAGCCTCTCAAAAATCCTGATTTCTGTACTCTGCATGACTCTTCATCTTGCCTTCACGGTTTCCTTTTCATCTCTAAGATCTCCCAGTTCACTTTGTTCATAATCTTTAGTATACTACTTTATATTTTAAAGATTTTTCTATCATTTTATATTTTAACCTCTATAAGTTCTCTGTTGCTCTTTTCTCTTTGTATTTTTTTTCTCTTTGTATTTTTCTTTTTTTTCTTTCTTTCTTTTTTTTTTTTTTTTTTTTTTTTTTTTTTTTTTTTTTTTGTTTGTCTTTTTGAGACAGGGTCTCAGCTGGCCTGGAACTCACTAGATAGACCAGGCTGGCCTTGGACTCACAGAGACCCACCTGCCTCTGCTGGGATTAAAGGCGTGCCACCACACCCGGCTTCTGTCATTCTTTTCTAAAACTGGCTGATATCTATGTTATATTTTACCATGTTCTGAAATCTTCTTTTTTATACACTTTACTTAGAGAACACATTCAATAATTCTGAAGCTTTGCTGAATCTCTTGCTGTACTGCTGATTCTCACTTGGTGGTGGGCTGAATGCTTGTGTATGTTGTAATTTTGAATTATGAGCTCATGTTTGGCAGGACTTTGGCTGCAAGAATCCTGTGTGATCTGGATTTAAGGTATATTCTTCCAGAGAAGGGTTTCATCATTTTACAAGTCTTTGCTTGAATTTCCTGAACCACAAAAGAAAGTATAGCAAGATCATACTTATGAATTATTACAGGACACCTTCCCTAGGCAAAGCCAGAAAAGCATCCTTAGATGTTATGTTTGTTTTGCTTTGATTTTTTCCCAGTAGGTAGATTCTCACATACCATTCCTCTGAGGGTACAAGCTTTGAGAGTTTTAGCTAGGCCTCTCAGTTCCTAACCCCTGCTTCAATAATGCCCCAGACCTCCACTCTTAGTCCTTGGAGTTCTTTAATTGAATTTTTGAAATTTTCATGCAATATATTTTTATCATCTTTAGATCTCCCCTACCTGTGTTCCTCCTTCCTACCCTCTGTCCAATTTCAAGTGTTCTATCATATATATTAAGGCCTAGAGAGTCAATTTTGTGTCCTCAAGTACCCTTTAGCATGGGTCCACCCACTAGAGCCTGTCAATCTACCAAGAGTCTCACCCTTAAACAAGACTGACTCTCCCCCTCCCAGCAGCCATCAGTTTCCAATAGTTTCTCAGGTAGGGTTGGAGTGATTAATACAGAGACTCACAACTGACCAATGTGAAGAAATAAGAGACTGACTGCAGAGTGCTTATCCCTGAGTAGAACATCTGTTCAAACCTCTTCCTCCCAAGGCTCAGGGATCATTGTAGAAGAGGGTACAGAAAATTTTAAGAGCCAGAGGTGAGGGATGACCACAGGAAACAGAGTTTTCCAGAAAGCTGGGGAGTTACTCATATGAACTCAAAGCAATAGTGACAGTATGCACAAGTCCCACATCAGCTCAAGCCAGACAAAATCCTTGGGGTTCTTAGGCAGAAGCCAGTGCTTAACTGGCTCTGACAACTCCTGGGTTAGCTAAAATGACTGCCTACCTGCTGTGCTAGATTTCGGCTTCTTCATGCTTCAGTTTCTAGATCTTTCCATTCCTAACTTCCTAAAAGCTGCATTGTGCATTTAAAGTGACATTCATTTCAGTTTATTTCACACTTTAGGTTGCTTTGCTTTGATTTCATCCCTCAGAAAAGACTTTTCAGGATAATTGCCATAAACAGAAATCCCCATAGTTATTTCCTCTACCTTCTTTGAAGAATGGATTGCAATTTTGACTCTGGTTCACATACTTAGGCAATCAAACTTTCATTAATTGACATTTGTTAAATAAACAAGGACTTTTTATTTACAAAGAATGTGGGAAGAGGGAAGAGAGGGAGAGAGGGAAAGGGGTAGGCTAGACGCCACAAAAAAATCTTTTCGAACTATGCTAAATAGGTGCTCGATAGGCTTTTTTGTAAAGGAAATTGTGAACTCTCCTGCTACCCTTTTCTTTGATCATCAGGTGAAGTGTTCAGGGACCCATGGCAATGAGGTCTCCCTCAGAATCTACACTACCTAGGGAATTATTTGGGCAGAATTTCTACTCTAGTATTAACCATCATAAAACTAAAGATAGGGCATGACAATGGGAGGGAGATCACCCACACCTACCACCCCCCCCAGGGCTCAGGGACCTTTGCAGAAGAGGTTGGTGGAAAGAATGTAAGAGCCGGAGTAGGGGTGGAGTGTTAACTGGAAATGTCCTCCGACCACTATGCTGGCAAGCTATAGTCACATCTCCTCCCCACACTCATCAAGGAGTCAAGGGAATAGTCAGTTACCCCTCCTACCCGTCGACCTTAGCTGCATGTGGGAAGAAGGGACAAAGAATATATGCTGAGAACACCAAAAGATACTCTCTCACCATTTTGTGGGGCTGTTGAGAGGTCTCAGGATCTGTATTTGAGTGTGGGCACAGCCATAAATGTGGGGTGCCTACTCTTCTGCAAATAAATCCCTACCCTATGCTCTGTTAAAAAATAATAATAAATAAAATATTTTTTTAAAAAACTAGGGCTAGGGCATGGCCCAGTGTAGAACATTTGCTTATGTGTGAGGCACTGGGTTTGATCCCAAGCACTGCAAAAAGAAAATCTGTAAAACTTGGGAGGAGGTATAGTTTGTTAATAACTCGCCACTAATAACTCAGAGCAAATTTAACTTTATATTCCTGATGGTGAGATATAATTCTAGATAGACTTAATTGACCTTCCATTTCATAATTCATTTAGTGAAACATCAGCGGTATGGAAAAAGTAAAGATGTTAGCTAACATTAGGTTTTTGCAATAAAAATGTGTGAATTTCCATTACTCAGATTGCTTCTAACACAAATTAGCTTGTTTCATTGAGAGATGAGGAACTTTTCCTGGGGAGTCTAGGCCATCTTTGGATTATGGATGGCATCTGAGTTCCCTTTCCGTCTTCTAGCACCTCAGGATTGCCACCTCCTGTCTAGCCACACAATCACATTCTCCAAAGTACACAGGGGTTAACCCCACATACCTTTCTTATATGTTAAAATAAAGAGATTTTGCACAGTTCTGACAACCTCTGGGACTACCTTGCAGGAAAGACTAATGTGGGACCACACATCTTGACCAGGAATGCTTAGCTATGCATACCTCTTGCCATCTATGTAAACCTAAATGTCGTGTTAAGACCCCCAAAGATGAGCTGTGGGTGAGTGTCACCAGACGTCTTTGTTTCTCCTCCAAGTGGGGCCACATTAAATAAATCCCCTTTCTCTGCTTTCCAAAAATATATAAATAGATAAAAAAAAAAAACCAGTCTTGCCACCAAATTAACAGCATAAATCAATTGCCTTAGGGATTGTGGAATTTTTGCCATACAAAGTCCACTCCAAAACATAGTACAATTGACTTCCTCTGCCTGTGCTCTGTCCCTGCAAGCAAACCCTCAGCAACCTGAGAGAATCACGCTTTCCAGCCACTCCCAGGCCTCAGTGCCTGGCTGTGGGTTCGGTACAGGCTAGAATCCAGGTGAATACTTAATGACAAATGATTGTCCTGGTCATAATCATCATTATCATCAAAACTCCTGCTGTCAATTGAGTGCATGCTTCTCAGATGCAGTTTTGAGTCTGAAATAATTCCAGGAATTATTATTATTGTTATGATTATCATCATTTTTATATGTGAGAAAGCCGAGCCTCCTTGGAGAGAATCAGTAATTCATCAAGGTCACACTGACCATAAATAGTGCCTTAGATGACACTTTTGTAAAATATTCTAGACAGGCAAAAATTTTAAGCTGCCTATGGAGTAGACAATTTGGAGAAGTTTATCGCTCCTCTGGGTGGAGCATTCCTATGGATGTACAGTTTGAGCAAGGCACCAGAGGATGTCAACCTCTGCTTGTGTGCTCAGAGGGAGCTTTTGTGGAGTGTGCAACTTGAACAATAGCCCACATGAGCCCACATGAATCTGATTCCAAACCCCATGACCTTTCCAGCTTGTGACTCTCAGCAATGATGACTCATGATCCCTCAGTGTTCGTCCCTAAAATAGTTTAAGATTTCTTTTGTTTCCTTCCAGTGGTTTCTAAGCAATTTGAACTTTTCTTTGTGAATAGTTTGTATGGCTTAAGCTTTGGATTATGATGCTTGATTTTAATCATTTATCACTGTCTGTCAAGAGACAGCCCATGGTGGGCCCATGAGAAGGCTCAGTATGTAAAGGAATTTGCCACCAAGCCTGATGATATGAGTTCAATCCCTGAGATACACAAAGTGGAAGAAGAGAACTAACTCCTGCAAGTTGTCCTCTCCCCTCCACACACATGCCATGGCTCACACAAATAAATTAAATAAATAGATGATAGATGATAGATAGATAGATAGATGATAGATAGATAGATAGATAAATCTGAAGATATTTTTAATTTTATTTGTTTTTATTTTTGTATATGTGTTTTGCCTGCATGCATTTAAATGTGCCGTGTTGTGCAATACCCTCAGAAGCCAGAAGAGGGAGTCAGAACCCCTAGAACTGGAGTTACAAACAGTTATTAGCCACCATGTGGGTGCTGGGAACCAAACCTGGGTCCTCTGGAAGAGCAGCCAGTGCTCTTAACCGCTGAGCCATCTCTCCAGCCCTGTGAAACATTTTAAATAGAGTCCACAGTGCTCTCTTAACTCCACAAGCCAGTGGTGGTAGGAATGAGTGAAGGGAGTGAGGTGCGGCAGCATCCTTGACTGCCACAGCAGTACATATTCACAGCATTAACACCAATAAGTCCCTCCTCCCATCCCTGTGGCACCCTGGCAACATGGCTGCACAACTCCAGCCCGGTACAAGTTCTCACTAACAGAAACCCTGACAAATTGCAAAGCATAAGCAGCAATAGCAAGCACTGGGGTAATAATTTATTTTTAATGCCATGCTGTCTTTAACAGTGCAATTTCCTCCAGGGTGTTTGCTTTGAGATTGCAAGATAATTACATCTCAGAAACCAGGCTAATTACAGTTAACAGCCTGAAAACCAGAGGAACCCTTCCCTCTACCCCCTATCCTTATTTTTCCACTAGAATACTACACAAATTCCAGTTAAACCATGGAGCATCATTTAGGAAACCCATTTGACGACTGCTTAGAGGTACATTGTCCCCTCCTCACAGTGCAGATAGCTCACAGTGATGTGCAGGAGAGGGACCTGGCTCACACAGCCTGGGTGATTTGAATAAATACTGCTGTGATAGAAAGGAAACAATGATAGTGATTTTCCAATAAAAATGAAAGTCTAAACATTTCTGCAGGAAAACCAGGGCATGCAGCAAAGGTGAGATTACCCAGGGCCGCCAGACACAGGAGAAGTGCTTTGGAATTAATAATCAACCAAATTAGGTCATATGGAATTAAGGACCTGAAAATGATGTGAGAACTCATCCAGTCAATTTCCATCATTCCTTAAAAGCCCAAACACAAAGCATGACGTTCTGACCGTGAGAACCTCAAAAATGACAATTCTATAAGCTGATCACATTCAAAAACTGTTTCTTACACTCCCATAGGTACCATGCACTAAGCTAGGGCTATTCGGGTAGAATTCCTGAGTGTGTTTTGTCATTTTTCTGATCCTAAAATAATTTTAATGCAGTTCCCAGATTGCTGTGGTTTAGATATGGTTTGTCCCCAGAGATCTGTGTGCTACAAGTTTGATCTCCAGTGTGGGATGCTAAGGTGGTGAAACCCTTAAGAGAAAGGACCTAAAGGACGGTACTTGTGTCATGGGACACCACCCTCAGTGGGGATTAATGCAGGACTTAGGGGATAGATCCAGTTGTTTTTAGGAAGCCTGACACTTTACCCAAATCCTTCCCTATGCACAACTCATCTCTTCTGTACACACGCCTGCCAGTCTCACGCCATCTATCATGAAGCCCTCGCTGGAATCAACTAGATGCCAGTGTCATGCCCATAAACCTCCAAGACTACAAGCTAAACAAGCCTCTTTTCCTTATGAAGTACCCAGCTTCTGGTGGTTTGTTGCAGCCAAAACACTAAAACTCACTTCTAATGTATCTTAGTTAAAATAAAGACTCTCTCCTGAGCTGGAGAAATTAATCAATCAACAAAATGCTTGTTTTATAACCATGACAACCTGAATTCAGTCTCCAGTCCCCCCCACCCATGGTGGCATGCTAGGAAGGTGGGGCCCTGTGATTCAACCTAGCCTACTTGGTGAGCTCAGGGCCAGAGAAAGACCCTGTCTAAAACATACACATGCACACACACACACACACACACACACACACACACACACGCACACACACACACACACACACGCACACACACACACACACACACGCACACACACACACACACACACACACACACACGCACACACACGCACACGTACCTGCACACACAAACACACAAGCATATACAAAGACCCTGCCCTTTGAATAACACAGCTTCTACTCCAAGTACTTCCCACCTTTTTAATCATTTGCACATTATTTCCTGATTTGCCTCCAGTTTCCTGTTAGCATTTAAAATATAGAAGCCAAACCACAACTGCCCTCAAGTTGGCATCTCATGAGAGCTTGGAGCTATATTTTCTTTTACTCATTTGTGTGTTACAGGGGACTGAATTGGAAAAGAGGAAATCTGAACTTACTGTGGAATCCATCCTGTTCCTCTAGTGTCCCCAGAACTTGTCTATTTGACACCATTTTCTGAACTATAACTAGGCTTCTCCATCAAATTTCTACAGAGTGCCAGGGCTTCCCTCCGTATAGATCTCTCCCAGAAACAGAGCATATCGGTCTCGCCATCAGCCTCCTTGCTAAAGGCTTCCAGTTGCTAATAATGCAAAATTTGCATGCAAATGGTATTTCTCATAGTAACAACTCCCTAGCAACACTCCTGACTTCATTCATTCTTTTAACAAACATGTTCTGACTGTTTGCTGTGAGGAAGGAGATTCCATCATCTTTGTTCCTGTTCTTCTTACCAGTTCTGACCTAGAAGAGGAAAATTGCAAGACTTATTTGATCAGGACACTTAGTGGGAACACATTGTACTAGTGCGCAGGATGCCCTTGCTCTAAAAGTCAGGACCCCTTTCCTTTCTGCCTCAGACCCAGGTAGAGGAGGAGAGCTCTCCTTTTTCGCCTTCCTGTACTATTCTGAGAATTGCCTGTGGGATGGGCTGCCTTTCTCTGCTCTTTATAGACATGCCTAAGCATCTTGGTCCCAAGATTTAGGTTAGAGATACTGAGGAAGTGACATTCACTTTGTCCTTAAACCTAAGCTATTCTCCTACCCAGTTTTATCAGCCCTAAATCGGTATTAGTGGTCGCTTTCCTGAGTAGGACTTTCAACTCCCATTTTGCCGCTATTCGTTATAAATTTAGCTTCCCCATAAAGGCCTTGGGGAGGTAGGGAAGCTAGCCAGGACATGATTTGGGTATCAGGCCATGAAATCTTTATATTATCCAATCAATAGACAAACTCCCCCATCTAAAACTTACTGTGTCTCATGCCTGGTGCTTGACACAAGAAGACAAAGGTGCAAAGCATGTCCCTTCCTGGAAGGGGCTTACGATATAGGAGAACATTCACCTCCCTTACAAGTCAAACTTCCATCAGCATTATCCAAAAGAAATTGTATCTGTTGCAAAAGAACATTTGAAATGAATTGTGTGCAGTTTAAAGGGATTTCATTATAGAAATGTGGAAATTTATAACAATGAGGTCAGAGTGACTATGTTCCAAGTTGTGGGGAGCCTTAGGAAGACTGTATTAACTAATAAAAGTCAAGAAGTTAAATAGACAGCTAAAGGATCTAATTCTACAAACCTTCAATGTCCAGACACAGTTAAGGAGAGGAGAAAACTACCAGCTCAGTTTGACATGCTTTTCTTTAATGAGAAAAGAGAATCACAACCAATAAGCAAGGCTAGCCACATCCGGGAGGCTGTTCAGGCACTCACACTGTGTGGTTCAGACCTGACCTCACATCTGTCTCAGATAGGAGAGTGGGGCTCATTAGAGTTCCTTATGGTCACAAATGCAAGGTTTCTACTTGAAAGGAAGCTGTCGGGGAGAAATGACCTGCTGGATACTTAAAGCTGATTCCTGTAGAAGAGTTCATTTCTCATCCCTCATTCTTTTGAACAAGTTTAGGGCAGCTAAAGAGCAGGTGTTGCTGTGTAACAAGAATATGATTGCTGAATTGTTCTCATAAAGTTGGGTCAGCAGTCAACCACAGTTAGCCTGCACTTCCAAGAGCTGAGAAAATTCCATTATTGGGGTCTCTGTTGGTCACATAAAGTGGGCAGGCTACAGTGCGTAGCTCAAGCTAAGCAGTCCAACTGCAGCCTTACAAGATTAAGCTGAGAGAAAAAGAAAGAGTCTAATAAAACTCCAAAGACAGAATTTGACTTGGGTCAAATTTTAGTAGATAGCAGTGATGAGAAAGAAAATGCTTCATATAAAATTTAAAATACTCTCAAGGTATCAGATTTGACAATTGGGGTTTCGTTAATTCTTTTTATGCTTTAGCTATTTTTAAGGAATTCAAAATAGCAAGGTTGCGCTTTAGATGTGTCTCTGTTAGTCCCTGTGACTTAGGCTCTATAACTCAATCAAAACAAAATCATCCAATAGCAATTCACTTCAGCTGCAGTGCAAAAAGACAACAGGAAAACATAAAAGGCCTGCACCCTTAAAGCTCTGATGGGCTGGCAAATGATATGATTCTTAGCAATGATCCAGGAACATTTTTAGGTAAGGAATCACCTTCCCTAACCACTCGTTTTCCCCAATATTTTCTTGAGTTCAGTTACAACCCCGATGCCCAAGGCAAGTACATTCTGCTGTGTAATTCCATAGTGTGATACAGCTCTGCCTCTTCAGGCTCCCGCCGATCCCTGCCACTGAGGATTTCCTGTGTCTTCATTCATTTACTCAAGAAAACTGTTTTCTGTAATTGGACCTCAGATGCACAGAATTGGCTTCATCATAGTCCTTGATTGATGGTGCTCTTGCCATTGGTCAGTGCCTGAGCTGATTTTATTTAGTTATTTTTAATAACATATTAAGAATTCATGCATGCGTCTTCCAAAAAAAATAAAACTGAACTCTTGATAGGAATCTCCATCCAGCCATATGCTTCCCTCTGCCCCACTTCACCCGCCTGCCTCCTTTCCCCATTCAACATGAGCATCCTTTTGAATCTCGGGTTAATTCCCTTGCTTTCCTTTGCATATAGTTTTACATATTAAATATTAATATGTATGCACATATTCTGTATTAGTGGTTTAAGCTAATTTTAGTATCATGCTGTAAGTAACAGAGACTTGCTTATTATAAGCATGATACTGTTTCGATTTATCCTTTTTTTCGGAAGTTACTTTGGTTCACTTGTTTTTTGGGTTTCTGTAATGATCTGTTGAGTGAATTACACTAAATTTATTGTTTTCCTCTCTTAGTACATAGGCTGCTTCCAGGTTTTTGTCATTGCGAACAATGCTGCTGTTATTGTTGTACATGCAGCCTACTGCTCATGCCCCTACTGCACATGCCCCAAATTTTCTTTTGGGTGTGTGCCTAGGAAGTGAATACACGTGAGATATGGGGTGCATATGAATCTTCTACATCAGAACATAATGCTAAACTCTGCTCTGAATCCATCACATACTCAACTTCAAGAGATAGTATCACACTTTTCCAAAGTTATTGTCGTCCTGGTTGGCATTGTCAGACTTTTTTTTACCTAATTAAATAAATGTATAAAATGATCTTCCATTGTATTTCTGGTTTTCACTTCCCTGGTCACCAATGATGTTGGCCATCTCTTTACAAGTGTATTGGCCACATAGTTATTTTTTGTCCACATAATCTCACTTTTCAACTGGATTCTATGAGTGTTCATATATGTATCTCTGCGTGTTCTTATTAATTTGTAGAAGATTAAAGGCATGGGCCACCAGGCCCGGCTTCCCAGCAGATATCTCTTAATAAGGTTTTTTAAAGTTTAAAGAATTTGTTTGCAGGTATGTGTGTGCACCATGTGCGTGCCTGGTGCCTACAGAAGCCAGAAGAGGGTGTCAGATACCCTGGAACTGAAGTTTACAAACAGTTGTGAGTTTCCATGTGGGTGCTGGGAACTGAGCCTGGGTTTTCTGCAAGAGCAACCAGAGCTCTTAACTGCTGAGCCATCTCTCCTGTCCTTCTTAATTAGGCTTTACAGTTTTCTCTAGAGAGAGATTTCACATCTTTCATGAGATTATCCCAGATTTATTATATTTGATAATTAGAATTTGGTATGCTTGTTTTCTGCTTAGTCTGCTATATAGTTTCACTGACGGCGAGAAATGCAAGTGGTAGTTATATTGATCTTATACCGAGCCACTTTATTATAGTCTCCTTTTACTTCTAATAATTTGTAGATAATTTGAGCTTTTTGTGTAAATGATCACAAGCTGCAAACAATGACTGCTGCTTTATTACCTCCTTTCTCACTCTTATGCCTCTAATATCTCTTTCTTACCTTATTGAACTATCCAGAATCATCAATACAGTGCTAAGGAGAAGTGATAATAGAGCACATGCATCCTTTTCTAATTCCTTCTCGTTCTAGCATGCATCCTGGGTGATCTCTTCCAGTTCTATGACTTGCTCCAAACACTATCTAGAAATTATCCTGACATATATCCTACTGTCTCCTGGATCTATTGATCTTAATGTTTAACAAACTCCTAAAACCCAATATACCTACAATTGCTCTAGCCTGACCTCTGACCTCATACCCTGCCCCTCCTTCATTTTCTAACTTTGAGTGGCACCACCATGCATGTGCTCCAAATGAAAAACAAGAGACTTTTTTGTCCCATCTTTCCTACCACATACCCTCTCAGCCAAGTATACTGATTCTGAGTCATTACTATTACTAATTCGACTTCCTTTCCAGTCATTCCACCCACCCCCTCATCGTTCATCCATCTTACTGGAATGTGTTCCTAAGCCACCAACGGCTTCCAGTCTTGCCTTCTAAACCCTCTTCCATGCCCATCCAGAACAGCCTCTCTAAACTTCTGTTACACTGTACCTCATTAAAAATCTCTAGTAGTTCTCCAAGATTTAGAGGAAAAGCCTAAATCTGTTTTGTGAGAGCCTATGTCTACCAACTAGGCCCCTTTTGACCTGGTCCTCTTGATACCTCAATTTTATCTCCTGCTTTCCCTGGCCCTGACACTGTCCTCTGGCTATGTTGGACCCCATGAAGCTCAAGAGTGCCTCATACCATCTCTTTGGAAGGATTTTGTACATGCTGTCTGCGGTGGTTTGAATGAAAATGTCCCCCATAGGCTCCAAATATTTGGACATTTTGTCCCCAGATGATGGCGCTGTTTTGGGAGGTTTTAGAAGGTGTGGCTATCCTGGAGGAAGCACATCACCGGGAGTGGGCTTAGAGAGTTCTTAAGTCTTGTGGGATCTCCAGTTGCTCTCTTGCTTCCTGTGCCTACTTGAAGCTTAGCTTCTGCTGCTCCTGCTCCAGCCACCTCCAGCCACCATGCCTCCCTGCCATGACAGACTGTAATTCCCCTGGAACCGTAAGCTCAAATAAACTCTTCATTCTATAAATTGCTTGAGTCAGTGTTTGTATCACAGCAACAGAAAAGTGACTAATACACTGTCTCTTCTCTCATGCTCCATTTCCTGCATTCCTGTCTGGATAACACTCATCCTTCGGCACTCATCAACCACATCGCTTCCTCTAAGAAGCCTGTACTGTGCTGGAACTGGTCTTCTCTGCTTTCTCCCACTAATTGAGAGCAGGAGGATGTTATGCTTCTGTTTCTAGCCTCAGAACCCAGTGTAGGAACCAGCATAAAGTAAGGGCTCAATGAATGCTTTAGAATGTATAGTGAATAATACTGTATGGTTATTTCTGACCTCCATTTGTTATGAATCCTGCTTTTCAAAGCTCCACTCAATCCTGTCCTAATCTCTCCCCACATGGTGTGTCCTATCACTTGTTTTGCAACTTTCCCTGGCACAGGTCCCACAGCACTTGACCTTTGGTCCATTCTTCTCCCTCAGCTGCTTGAAGGCTGGGGTTGTGCCTCACCCATCTTGGTAGTCTTGCCTCCTGCGTACCAGAGCCAAACACAGCACCAATGCCAGCTAGATATCCAGAATAATAAAGTGAATTCCCTCCTGGAACCACAAACCAGCAGAAAACATGCTTTGGGTTCTTCTGTGAGCTGTTAGTGTTCAAAGTAATAGACACTTTGCCAGCATCTCCACCTGCACAGCCTTCAGCATCCACCTCCCCTACCTGCTCCAGTATCACAGCAGATGTCTCTGAGACAATGTCATCCCTCTTAGGAAAGTCACTTCACAGAGGATCCCTTGTCATTACTGTATTCTGTTCTGAGAGGGGCACCTATAAGCTTTATTTGGGGGTGTTCTTTAAAGCAAAAAGCCTTACCATGGCATTTAGTCTGAATTTTCCTTCCTTAAATATCACCCTTCTTTTCTACATCTGCCTATGAGTGCCATGCTCTGCCATTTAAATATTAATATTATGGAATCAGAAGAAAAAGGTGGTGTGATGGCTAATCCTGGGTGTCAACTTGATTTGATCTGAGATTAACTGAAATGAAAGAGATCTTCTTGATTGGATCATCTAAAGCCGGAAGACACACCCTAAATGTGGGTGTTACCTTCTGATGGCAGCCGGTATAAAAGACCAAGGCAGAGGAGAACACGGGGCTTTTTGCGGCTTGCCTTCTCTCTCGCTGGTGGGTCGTCTTGCTGCTGTAGACCGAAGACTAGCTGATATTTTGGAATCTGTCAGACCTCCAGCACCGGATTGGGACTGCTGAGACATCCAGCCTTGTGGACTGAGCGACTACAGATTCTCAGCCTCTCCAGTGTGGTGCAGCCATTGTTGGACTACTCAGACTCTATCCTGTGAGCTAAGCTGATAAATCTCTGTACATATTCATTCTACTGGTTCTGTTTCTTTGGAGAACCCTGACTAATACAGATTGTGGTACAGAACCCTGACTAATACAGGTGGTCTTTCATCCGATAGGCAATGTTGAGGGAAATTAAGATTAATAAATAGTGACAAGCTCTATAGAAGAAATAAAAGTCAAGTTGCCTTGGACTGTTTTCAGAAGTTGCTTGAGCAATGAGTATATTTTATTGACTATGCATATCTGAGATGTTCTAAAGCCCTGATTTCTGATGACAGCTCTCAAATGATAACTCAAACCTTGGTTTTCCCTCAGAACATTTGCGTCCTTAAGCTGAGATATGTCCACAAATCAGTTCTTCTGAATCAAATCTCAAATAACTGCTGTCCAGAGGACAAACAAGTTACAGACCTTAAAAGAAAAATCTTTAATGCAGTACTGGGTGTTGAACCCAGGTCCTTGTGCATGTTAGGCAAGCAAATTTGCATGGAATTTTTCATTTCTTTAGCCAGATAAATGACACTGACATAGCCTAAGTCACAGCTGGTCTTACCCAGACAACCTCAGAGGGAAGAGGCCCCTCCAGGCCCTGCCCAGACTTGATTCTCACAGTCTCCCTCTGCTGGGCTGCCAATGAAAATACAAGTTATCCCCAAAGTGCTCCCTGGACTAGTGTGAGCACCACCTGGGAATCTTCTAGAAATGGAGATGATTTTCAGGGTCCATACCAGATTTATGCAGTTGGAAACTAGAGCTAACACTTCAGTAGCTCCTATTCAACAATCTCTCTACAAAAAAAAAATCCCCTGTATTTTCAGATTTGGAAAAGCATTATCTGCCAACCACTGGCTTCATGCTTGTTAACTGGAGAAAGTCTTTATTGTTGTTGTTTGGTTCTTTGTCTTTTGTTTGAGGGTTTTTTGGTTGGTGTGTGTGTGTGTGTGTGTGCATGTGTGTGTGTGTGTATGTGTGTGTGTGTGTGTGTGTGTGTGTGTGTGTGTTTGCCTGCATGCACCTGTGTTGTGCAATTCCCATAGAGGCCAGAAGAGGGCATCAGATTCCCTGGAATGGAATTACAGAGAGTTGTTAGCAGCCATGTGGGTGCTAGAAACAGAATCCAGGTCCTCTGCAAGCAAGCAGAGCTCTTAACCAGAGCCATATTCCCAGGCCCCTTTGTTGTTGTGTTGTTGTTTGTTTACTTGTTTGTTTGGGATTGTTTTGTTTTGGGTCTTTTTGAGACAGGGTCTCCCTGTAGTTCCATCTGGCCTGGAACTGGCTTTGTAGACCAGGCTGGACTCAAACTCACAGAATGTATGAAATGTATTCTGATCATATTCACCCCTTTTCTTGTGCCCTCTCTTCCTCCACTAGTCTCTCCTTCATCCCAAAGAGACACCCTTGTACTTCCATGGTCTTTTTAAAAACCTAGATTATGCATATGAGTTTTAAAATGTAATAGTTTTCTTTCTTAATCTGGCTTATATCACTTAACATGATGTTCTTCAGTTTTAACCATAACAAGACATGATTTTGTTCTTTGTGGCTAAATAATACTCCATTGTATACATATGCCACATTTTCTTTGTCTATTAATCTGTTGATTGGCATCCAGCTGATTCTATAACTTGGCTGTTGTGAATAGTGCACATGGATATGCAAATATTTCTATGATGTGCTGACTTGGATTCCTTCAGTTGTATACCCAGAAGTAGTATAACAAGATCATACAGTAGCTCTACTCTTAGTTGGTTGTTTGGTTTTTTAGTAACCTCTATACTGAATGCCATAGTGGTTGGTCTGATTTATATCCCCACCTGCAGTATATAAGACTTCCTTTTCCCCACATCCTCACCAACATTTGTTATTGTTTGTTTTCTCTTTCTGATTTGTTTTTATATTATGCATATTTGTGTGCATATATATAAATGCATCCATTCATGCAACACCTGTGGAGGTCAGAAGAGATTGTTGGATCCCCTGGAACTGGAGTTATGGATGACTGCTAGCCACTATGTGGGTCCTGGGAACCAGGTGCTCTGCAAGAGCAGAGTGCTATGAACCACTAAGCCATCTTTCTAGCCCATTTTTGTTTTCTTGATGAAAGTCAGACTCTGATTTCTTATTCCGGAAATGGCAGCAACTCTTGATTCCCACTCTTTCCAGACCATTCTTTACCCTCCTTATCCCTCAGTCACCCTTTAGGGTAAATATACTTGGCCTGTCAGGATCTCCAGCTCCTACTTTTTGGAATTCCCTGCTCATGACAGAAGCACTGTAGGGTCAGTCAAGAGTGTGGCCCTACACACTCTACTTAATAAATTTTCTGTGCATCCATATCCTATTCATGAAATGTGGGGCAATTCAAGACCTCCCTGGTAGGGCTTCTATAAGGATAGGGTGAAAATAATATAGCAGAATGTGTAAAAGTGTCTAGCAGAAAGTACTCAAAAATACTTATAATTAGGGGCTGGAGAGTCAGCTCCGCAGTTAAGAGCACTTTCTGTTCTTGTAGCGGACCCTGATTCAGTATCCAGTACCCACATGGTGGCTCACAACCACCTGCAATTCCAGTTCCAAGGGATCTGACACCCTCTTCTGGCCTCCACGGGCACCAGATATATAGATATAGATATAGATATCTTTTTGTATATCTTTTTTAACTTATAATTAAGCACCAGGCATGGCGGGACACATCTTTAATCTCAGCACTGGGGAGGCAGAGGCAGGCAGACCTCTGTGAGATCAAGGCCAGCTTGGTCTACATAGCAAGTTCCAGGCCAGGTGGGGCTACAGGAGACATTGTCTAAAAAAAATTATAATTAGTTACAAATGGATTAAAATTATAGTAAATTACACCTATAGTCATAATTACAGTGAAAAATAGCTCTCTCTAATTACTTTATAGACCCCTTCCCTCCTTTAGTTTATACACTAAGGTCTGTGGTCCACACAAACAGATGAATGAAAGAGACACATACTTTACTATTCATACCTGTTCCTTTTTCCCCCACAAAAATAAAAAACAGAGAAACTATTAAGTGGACTGCTGTGAGTCTGATAAAGGATTCTCCCTAGCCAAGCCCAGTAACAGCAGCAATCTCTTAGAGGAAAGTGTGTACAACCCTAAATAAGTTGAAGGAACTGTGGCACAGCTCTCAAATCCAGTGTGATTACATCAGACTGCTTTAAACTGCTTCATGAGCCTCCACTGCACTCAAATTGTTTATCATGGTTTAATGGATTCTGGCTTCTTTTCAGCTTCTTATCCCACAGTAAACCACTTCGACTTTTCCCCAAAACACCCTGTCCTATAAAATCCCAGGGCCTTCCCCGCTGTTGCTGTCTCTGCCTAGGTGCCTTCCCTCCTACGTGCATGCACACTCAAGAAGTCATGTTTTTAAAGATTCTCTGGTCTTCTGACCCCACATCCCCAAGAAGCGCGTTACCTCCATTCCATGCAATCCACTGTTCTGAGGAGCACTGAGTCTTCCACTGTCCATTAAACAGCTTCTCTCCATTGCTGTACTGTGAGCCACACCAAAGCTGGAGCCCTGTGCTGGTCATCCTGGACCCTCACACCAAGCACACTGCCTAACCATTGTTAGGCTCCATTCTTGAGTGAATAATGAACAAAGGAGGAAAAACTACCCAGTAATGGTGAAATAGTAAACTGAAGCCAGTTCCTGGAGGACCAAGAGGAACCAGGAAAGAAGAGAATCAGGGCATGGAACAGAAGAGGGAAGGAATGGCCACCCCAGGAGAACACAAGTGCCTGGGCCCTAGAGCTGGTGGCTGTGGACCAACAGGAAAGCCTCGCTGCCTGTATTGGTTAAGTAACAGTTCTCAAACATTTTGGTCTCAGGACTTCTTTATACTCTTAAGAATCATTGGCAACCCCCAAAGTGTTTTTATGTATGTGACCTACAACTTTCCATATTTACCATATTTGAAATTAAAATGGAAAATATTTTAATTAATGTTTTACTAATTAATTTTAAAATAGTATGGATCTTAGGAGATGACTCAGTCAGTAAAGTGCTTGCTGTGCAAGAATGAGGACCTGAGTTGAATCCCCAACACCGACATAAAAAATTGGGTGCAATGGTATGTGCCTGTAAGCCCAGCTGGGGAAGCAAGGACAGGAGGTTCCCTGGGGCTCACTGGCCAGCCAGCCTAGCTTACTTGGTGAGGTCCAGGTTCAGTGAGAGAACCTGTCTCAAAAAATAAGGTGGACATAGATTGAGAAAGGCATCCAACATTGACCTTTGGCCTCCACATACATGCATATAGATGTGAATATGCACACAAAATAAGATAATAATAAAACATAAAAATTATTTGAAATAATTATTTTCAAAGAACACTTTTTAAGAGGTGTCATGTGTTTTTAAAGGACTTCTACAAATCCTCTTTAATATCCAGCTTAATAGAAAACTGCTACATCTTTGTATCTGCTACTTCAGTCAATCATATGATTGAATCATCCTGTTGCCTCTGAAAAGCTTAGCTATCCACTGCTGAATGAGAATGAAAAGGGAAATAAAGCACCGTTATGACATAGCCTTGACCTTGCAGACTATGAAAAGGTCACAGAGATCCCTAGGAGGAGGTTATACTTTAAGAACTGCTGGGTTAGAAATACAAGTCATCTGTGGTCGCAGAGACAGAAATAACAGTGACTTGAATCTATTTCAAGAAATAACAGTGACACAAATCTATTTCTCTTTCCATAATTTCCAGAAGTAAGCAGTAATTATTGTAATTATCATTATAGTAATCTTTCTGGTTGTTCCACCATCCCTGGTGCACATGGTGCAAAATGGCACCCCAATACCATCTCTACATTCCAGTCAGCAGAAAGGTAAGAGAATGCTCTTTAAAGAACATCTATAAGTGCATGTCAAGTGTGTGCATTACCTTCTCCAGTATCACATGGTCCAAACTTGGACAAAAGCCCATCACTTATCTGCAAAGGAGTCTGGGAAATATCTTCAGTCTGGCTGACATATGTCCCATCACAGATATGGGGTAATTCCCAATCTCTGCTACCCTGTTGTTTCACTGAAGGCTCTGCAGAGCACAGGCCCAGGGAAGAGGTCAGGCAAGCCAGAGTTTACCTCACCCATAACAGGAGACCGGAGGAGCCAGTCCAGGCAAGGAGCAGGGCTCCCACAGTAAAGTGTGGTTTTCTGTGCATAGAAAACAAGGAAAATGGGAGCTCACATAAGGCGCCACAAAAAGGAACTGAAAACTCAATCACAATGGAAACATATGATTTAAAAGGAAAACTGCCAGGCACCAACCAGAATGAGGCTCTGGTCAGGATAAAGGCCCAAAACCCAAAACAATATATAACAATACGTAATCCCAAACCTACCCCTACCCATCCCCTAGTCCAGATACATCTTATACCAGACCCACCTGGTCACTCCCCACATTCCAAATATGTTCAACTCTTCAGCTTCAGGGATTTTTCTTAATGCTTCTTGTCAGAGTCTTTGCATATGCTGTTACATCTCCTAGAACACCCTTCCCCCCACCCCCACTGTCTGGCCTATACCTCTTAGTCTTTCAGATTTGTGGAATAAATAAAGACCAATCAAAGAAGAACAAGGTTTATTTATTCTGAGCCTGCAAAATAGCCATGGACCATCACTTGTGTTTTGATAGACACTAAGAGGCAGGCAGAGGAGTAGGAAGGCTTTATAATGGGAAAAAGGGAAACCTCAGGTGTGTCCTAAATGAAGACTGCTGGCATGGAGAAGCTGTAAGGGGCTCATCACAATGAGGCATGCTGTGTGATTGGTTAGGGGGCATATCTGATATTCTTCAGTTAGTGCTAACCTGCAAGTGGGAAGAAAAATTGGGGATGCTTTCAGTTACTGAGTTTTGCCTTTTGGGACCAGTTGTTACAGGGATTATTACTTGGCTTTCTAGGCTGCTGGGTAGAGACTGTGGATCACAGTTCAATTATCTATATGGACCATTTGTATATTCAATCTCTCAGGTGTCATTTGCAGCACTTCCTCCTAGAAACCAATCCTCAGACCAGGGTAGATCATTCCAACCCCCAGACTAAGAAAGATCAATCCAATCCCAGGTCATGGTAGATCCTTCCAACCCCCAGACCAAAGTGGATCATTCCAACTCACAGACCAGGATATATCCTTCCAACTCCCAGACTGAGATAGATCATCCAAATTCCAGGTCAGGGTATACCTTCCAACTCCCAAACCAAGGAAGATCATTCCAACTCCCAGACCAGGTAGCTCTTTCCAAGCCCAGGACAAGGTAAATCATTCCAGTCCCCACTAAGGAGAGATCTACTTGCAATGTTCCTAGAGCTTCCTGAACTTCTCTCTCCTAGTTCTTGAAAACTTGTAGCTATTTGTCCAATAGACTATAAGCTTCACGAGGATAAGTGCTACTTTTTAATTCATTTCTCTGTTTTCAACACCAAACAACATGCTTAGCATACAGAAAGGATTCAAAAAAAGATTATTACATGGGACAGACTGGCCTACTACCCTGACAAATATACCATACACCACTCATCAAAAAAGTTTATTTTGGCAACAGATGGAGGCTATTAGAGTTCCACAATTGGTCACACACAGAGAATATATATGTCTGAGAGATGCCCAGCCCTAAGTGATACATCTACAATGGAAGCTCCACACCTAAGGCTCATGGAACATAGCAAAACAAGGGGTAGAGAGAATACTAATGTATCCCTCAACTCTTACCAGCGAAGCTTCCTCACACAACAGAGCATCACACACACAGAAGGCCACGACTGGCTAAGTTTTAGAGAATAAGAGACTGCAGAGTGTGTATCCCTGGATAGGACTGTATCAAACCTCACCCACCCATGGCTCACGGACCATTGCAGAAGAGGGGTGGAAAGATTGTAAGATCCAGGGTTGGTGCATGAACATAAGGAAACAAAGGCTTTCAGGCCACTGGGAACTTGCTCATATGAACTTGCAACAAAGATGACAGCATGCACAAGATCCAGATTGATTCAGTCAGATGAAAACCTAGCATAGAATGAGGGAAATGGGCAGCAGGCCCCAACCTTAGCCGAAAAACTTTGAAAACTGATTACTGCTGAGTAAGGGAGAGTATTAAGGCAAAGACTCAAATAGGCACTAAGGGACATCTGGGTACAAATGTTTGACCAGATAAGACTTAACATATATGACAGAGTGCATGAAATCAAGTGGGGAGGTGGTAGGGGGATGCATATGGGGAAAGGGGTCTAAATTTGATTAAGATCTACTATATGAAATGCACAAAAACCTCAATAAAAATTTTTATTATTACATGGATGGATGGATGGATGCATGGATGCATGGATGGATATCGGATATTTGCAAGCTGAGGGCAGTATTCTGCTGCCTAATACCAAGTGTCTGGGACCCTCTGTAGAGAGTAGTGGGAGGCATAAGTTCTATACTGCTTCTGCCCAGAGTCAGTGTGGCATTCCAGGACAGCCACGCACCAGGCACAGTAAGTTTCTGATCTAGCTTGAGACAACAAGGTGTATGCTATTTCTAGTCAATTCTCTACCCATACGTACAATCTGTCTGGGATCTGACATCTGCCTCAGGGTCTCATCCTGAGCTACATTTCCTCCTAAAACATGAATCACTGACAGTATCCTACGAAATATTCCACTGGGCTCTGGTGCTGCCCATTTAGCAAGAAGATTGCTTGTGCTGAAGTTCCAGCATAAACCTGCCAGCTGTAACATATCTTGCTGGTCTGACCCAATGATGACCCATAGTGCTCTATGTCTGTGCTGTTTTCTTTTATTTTCCATCCTCTGAAGATTGTCAGAATTCTGCCTGGCTAAGCAATAAATCCATATTTTCAGGGATCAATTGCAGTGACTGGCTGCAAAACCTGGAAATCCAATTAACTGCAAAATAAATAAAAAATGGAAACTACACCAACCTGCAGTATAAGTCAGCTTAGAAATGTTCTGGACATTAAAATAAACAAGGAGAAACTTCAACTGCATTTGTCTTCTTTTCCTTTTTTTAAACCTTGTTATTGATAAATTTAGCCTTGGTTCCAATTTTGTCTTAGCCACAACTTTCTCAAGTATAGATCTGTTTGGATGGCTAGCTCTGTGCTAATTATACCCCGCAGACTCTCCCCAGAGAGAAGCCAACCCGGCTAGGATTACCTTGCTACCATATGTAAAACTTTAGGCCCTCTCTCCCTTCATCTTTTTACACCACATGTGTTCATAAAGGGACATAAATCTGCTCTAACGTTATGTGGGAAATATGAGTTATTTTGGCTTACTGGGACATTTTGGAAAGGACAGCGTTTTCATCAATCGCATCAGTTGGCTGAGTGAAAGGCCTTATGCCTCACTGCCGCTGAGGTCTGCCAAGCTGGAAGCATCACAAATGGAGCCAGTGGGCACTGGGCAACCTTCCTGGTGTGGAGACTAGGTCCAGGACCTCATGGCAATGAACCTCACACCCAGCTGTACCCCAGCCTCCTGTCAATGTCCAGAGAAGGACCCAACATGGGGCCTAAACCACCAAGCAACCTGGGGAAGCTACAGGGGAGAGAATAAAGCAAAGACAGTAGAGTAATTGCCTACTCGAGTTCCCGTCAGTAACTCGAACACATTTGTTTTCTGTGGGTGTACTGGGGAGAACAAAGGGGTTGTGATCCCTGTTCATCTGTGGCAGATGAGGCCAACACAGCAGCAGGAAGGACTCATGGTTGGGTTCCAGACTGAGGTCAGGGTCTCCTTCTTTAATCTCAGTCTTGAGCTGGATCTCAGTTTCCTCACGTGCAAAATAAGAAACAGAAATAAAAGCTCCCTTTCAGGTCCCAATGCTTCTAAGCCCACGCCTAGCAAATAAAAGCACTGTTTATTTAATTTAGAAGGTGTGTGGGGTCAGGAAGTGGCTCAGTGGATAAAAAAGCTTGTCACACAAGCATGACAGCCTGAGTTCAGACCCCAGAACCCATATGAAAAGCTGGATGTGGTAGCACTCATCTGTAATTGCAGCACTCCTAAGTGAGATGGAAAGTAGAGATGGAGACTCTCCTGGAAGCTAGCAGGCTAGCTAGACTGGAGTACATGGTAAAGCAGCAGAAACAAGACCCTCCCTCAAACAAGGTGGAAAGCAAGAACTGATTCCTTAAAGTTGTCCTCTGACCTTCATACATACACCATAGTATGTGTCCACCCATACTCTCTTCATCTCTGTTTCTCTCTCTCTCTCTCTCTCTCTCTCTCTCTCTCTCTCTCTCCTTTCTCTCTCTCTCTCTCTCTCTCTCTCTCTCTCTCTCTCTCTCTCTCTCTCTGTCTCTCTCTCTCTCTCACACACACACACACATATATACATATACGTACACACACATACACATACACATATAGACACACAAGATTTGTGAGAAGAGTGTTCTTATTTTGTTCTTCTTCCTTTCTTCCTGGGGCTCTGCCCAATTTTTCAGCCCTGGTTATTAGCATCACACAGACAGCAGGAGTTGGTCAGTTGCTGTCACCACAGGAAATAAGAAAACCAGAAGTCTACTGTTTTCTGACATTTCTTATCAGGTTAAGAAAATGATGCAATGCTACTTTTTAAAAAATGTCTAAATGCTGCTTGAATAAAAAAATGCCATCAAGAAATATGAGAAATCGCATCTCTTAGACTTCAAAATATGTCCATGTAGACAATTTTCTATACAAATCACAAATTATCTGCTGTCTTATTGATTTGGTTTTACTAAAATACTGCTTTGTTTTCTAAACTAATTTTTTAAATTCTATGTACCCCAAAACAAAGCCAAAAGAGAATAAAGAGGATGCTGGGAAGCGCGGTGGTTGGAGGCATGGTCATCAGTGACTACAGGACCACATGATCGTAAACTAAGCCTGCTGCCACAGGGAGCAGAAAAAATGGAGCCTAGGGTATCGCCTTCAGTGTCACCACAAATATCAGATTTGTTCAAGGAAATGACTAGAAAACAGCCTCAGTGTCCTACATAAATAAATTCACCCCTTTAGTCTCAAGCCCGGTAGCCACATTACATATTCAATCATTTATTCAATAGACAGTTCTTGAGGAGTACATTTCTTCCAGGCACTGTGTGTAGCATTAGGAAGACAGCAGTATACACAGCAGCCAAAGCCTGCCCTCTTTGAGTCTAGAGAGGTGCTGCATGCATTCCCAGGTCATGGAAATAATGGGTTAATTCCATGGGAATCAATCAGTTGTTTAGCATACTGTAGACACACGTTGCTTTCTTAACCTATGGCTGAGGCTTTTCATTTTCATCTAGTGGTGCTGGCGTCAAGAAGACAGCAGATGCCTGAGGCTCTTATCTTTCCAATCCTTCTTTCTTCTCCAAGGCAGGTAGTTACAAGTACCAAATAAGTTTCTACTCTCACTGTGGGGTTTTTTGGTTTAAAACTGTTTATTGATCAATAAAAAAGTAGAAAATCACAAAGTCAACGCCTGGGGAAACTGTACTAGTAATTTTACAGCAGGCTAGATAGTAAAGAAAGATTACAAATGTTAGTAGACAGGAGACCCAGCTCTTACAGAAAACAAGTCAATCCTGACAAAAGTCTAACCTCCATCACTGACCTCGGAGAGCCTAGATGAGGTTAATGGCACTGTGAATATGATCATATGGTTCTGTTTCCAGACTGCTCACTAGCTCTAGGAAAAAGTGGACAGATATCAGATGTACTCCCATATGTTTAAAAGTAATAAGCACTGTAAATAACAGGCTTGTGTCCTTAAAGGAATGCAAAAGAGAATATACACAGGATTTAGAACAATATTTTAAAATAGATTTTGAAGTTGATTTTTAAAATAGGACTATCCCTAGGACATACTGTTGCCACCGCAACTATTTATATTAGTGATTCTGACTCATACAATTTTTGGAAACTCAGAGACACAGCAGTGTACTGACACTATCCATCCATTCTTTCAGCCATCCTTTCTTCTGTCTGCTTGCCAGGACTGTTATGGGTGTGAACATCCAGACAACTGCCATTGCCTTTGCCCTTATTTCTAACAATAACCCTAACCTTATCTAATAAGAATGTTTATCCAATAGACCGTCTCCTTCACCCATTCACCTAGCCTTCTTTTCCTTAAATGTCTCTATATCCATCACCCAGATCTACCTAAATAACTGGGGTGGATATTTCCAATACCCTCTTCTGTCTGCTTGGACCCTCACCTACCTGTTTACCCTCTATGACTTTCTTAGGCAGCGTGTTCCAGGCCTAAACAGTCATCCAACCACACATTTTGGTTATAAAGATTCCCAAAGATTGCATACCTCTGTGGATGTGAAATATCTTTGTGATGTATCGTATTGACTATGTTTTATCAGACCTGGTTTATTTACTTATTTTATTGTTATTTTTATGTGTATAACTATATTATCTGCATATAAGTGCACCCATGTAATACAATGCCCACAGAGATCAGAAGAAGGCATTGGATCCCCTGGAACTGGAGTTACTGACAGCTGTTAGCCACCATGTGAGTACTGGGAACCAAATCCAGGTTTTTTGCAAAAGAAAAAGCAAATAAAATCCAACTGTATCAATACAAAAAACAACAACAACAACAAAAAAATCCCACAAAGAAAAACCAGAAAGAGTCAGGTGTGGTAGCACATACCTTTTATTCCAGAACTCAGGAGGCAGAGGCAGGTAGAGTTTGAGGCTAGCCTGGTCTACACAGAAGAAACAGGAAAGGAGGAAAATAAGAGAACAGAAATTATTAGCAAAATGTTCATTGCAAATTCTTCCTGGTAATAAATTAATTTAAATATAAATGAGTAAATTCACCAATCAAAAGTTATAAAGTAGGATCCCAGATGCTTCAAGAGCCATGGGGTAGCCTGCAGACATGGGCAAGTTCAATAACCACAGTACACATAACCATTCCGGAAAGACACAAACACAACGTCAAGAAACTCTAGTCACAAGGATATGAATCTTTTAAGGGGCTGACCCCAAGTTCCTGAGGAACATGCATTTTGCCAAGAAGCACGAAAGGGCCTGAAGAAGATGCAGGCCAGCAATGCAAAGGCCAAGATGCCAAAGGGTCCCTACGACAAGCTCTGCTGACTTGCTTTCATCACCCACCACAAGCAGATTCATGGCTACATGGCCAAGGGTCAAGGGCTCTGCCAACCAAAGGCCAGGGTCCAGCTAAGGCCCAGGCTTCAACTCCTGCTTCAGCTCCAGCTTGGCTCCCAAAGGTGCCCAGACCCCTTTGAAGGCCTGAGAGTAAAGACCTCTGTCTGCTAATGTGAAGACAGACGGACTGGTGTGACCTCCCTCTTCACTGTTTGCAGAGGGCTGGTGGCCTGTGCTATTTTTACAATTAAATTTGAGGCAGGTAAATTTTAAAAAGATAAAAAGTAGCTGAATGGAATAAAAAGAAAGATCCAGCAATATGCTGTGTATGAGAAACACACTTTAGATTTAAAGACACACTAGATTGAAAGTAAAGAGCTGGAAAAGGATAACCCAGATAAATGGCCACCGGAAGAGAGCAGAGTGACCATACAAAGTTTAAATCAAAAATGTCAAAGATACAAATAAGGAAATTATATAATGTTATATCTTTCACTGGAAATACAACAGTTATATTTCCACCAACTTCAAAGCACATAAAAATGTAAAGCAAGCATTGATAGAACTGAAGGAAGAAACAGACATCAATGTAATGGTAAGATACTTCAATATCCCACTTTAAATAATGGGTAGAACATCCGTCAGAGATCAAAAGGAAACAGATGATTCGAACAGCCCTGCGGGCCAAATGAGCTTAGCAGACATATACAGAACATTCCACCAAACAACAGAGGAATACACATTCTTCTTAAACATTCAGAGAACATACTTCAGGACAGATCACTTATTAGGTCACAAAACAAGCTTTAAAGGAGATTGAGATCATTCCAAGTATCTTTACTGACCACAAAAGAGTGAAACTAGAAACCAATAGCAGAAGGAAAACTGGAAATTTTAGAGATATGGGCAAATTAAGCAGCACATTCTAGAAGAATCATTGGGTCAAAAAAGAACTAAAAAGGGAAATTAGGAAATACCTGGAGACAAACGGAAATGAAAACATAACAGAACTACAGGTTACAGCAAATTAGGATGAAGAATTTAATGCAATAATTGCCTACACACCACAGCCAGAGAGAGAGAGAGAGAGAGCACCTTAAGCAACAAAACTATACAGTTTAGGAAATAGAAAAAGAGAAAAATAAAATAAGTCTAAAGTTAACATAAGAAATGATAAAAGTGGGGCTGGAGAGATGGCTCAGCAGTTTAGAGCACTGACTGCTCTTGCAGAGGACCCGGGTTCAATTCCAACTTCCACATGGCAACTAACAACTGTCTGTAGCTCCAGTTCTAGGGGAATCTGATGTCTTTTTCTGACTTCCATGGATATTGACATCTTCCAAAGTAAATTATATACAGGCCTACACACCAGCCAGAGAGAGAGAGAGAGAGAGCACCTTAAGCAACAAAACTATACAGTTTAGGAAATAGAAAAAGAGAAAAATAAAATAAGTCTAAAGTTAACATAAGAAATGATAAAAGTGGGGCTGGAGAGATGGCTCAGCAGTTTAGAGCACTGACTGCTCTTGCAGAGGACCCGGGTTCAATTCCCAGCACCCACATGGAAGCTACAAACTGTCCTTAACTCCAGCTCAGGAGGAATCTGAAGCCCTCTTCTGACCTCTGCAGCATTGCATGACACGGGTGCACTCACATACACGCAGGCAGTACATTCATACACATAAAATAAAAATAATAAATATTTAAAAAAGAAATGATGAAAGTTAGAACAGAAATCAGTGTAGAAAAATAGAAAAAAAGGTAAGCTTCAAAGTCTGTTTTTGAAAAGATAAACAAAATTGACAATATTTAACTAACTATAGAAAATAAAATCAAATAAAAACCAGAAAGAAGAAATAATTGATATCACAGAAGTAAAAAGGATCGTAAAAGACTACTATAAACAATTAAACGACATCAAGCTGGATAACCTAAAAGAAATGCAAGAGAAACAATTCTAAACTCATTTTATAAGGTCAGCATGACCCTATTACAAAATACTGTCAAAGATACCACAGCATATTTCCAGTTAAGATAGCAGACTAGAGGCTTCTCTGTGAGCCAGTGAAAGAGTCATAATAAGAAAAAATGGACTTTGTCCCTAATAAAGAAACAGGAGAAGAGCTTCAGAAAGCTACAACAAAGTGAAAGGATGCTGGAAAGGTTCAGAAAGAAAAGGGAGGAGGGTGATGCAGAGAAGCCTCAACGGTGCCGTTCCCTGGCAGAGGGAAAAGAAACAAGTAAGTCAGATGAAAGCCAGGCAGCCTTATCCTTAGTACAGGCCCACAACCCTAAGGAGCTGTACGCCAAGCTGTACGACTCAGAGCAAAGCTGGATGTCATCCTGAGAAGGAATCTATTGTTTAAAACTGAGTTATCTTGGAAGTCTAAGAGCAGGAAACAACAACAAATCAGGGAGCCTGAATTCACCTTTCCGTAGCTCCTTAGGTGAGGGAAGTCCCAGAGGGGCAATTGTGGAGAATAGGAAGTTGAAGAAGACACTAGAAGGTGAAAAGACCTCCCATCTCTGTGGATAGGTAGAATTATTACTGTGAAAATGGTTAAACTACAGAAATCAATATACAAATTCAATGCGATTTCCACCAATATCCCAATGATATTCTTCATGGACTTGAAAGGGGGACCCTAAAATTCATATGGAAGCACAAAAGAACCTTAATAGTCAAAGCAATCCATAGCAAGAAAGAGTAATTCTTGAAATCTCATCACAGTATCCAATCTCAAATTGTATTACACAACCATAGTAACAAAACAGCACAATACTGGCACAAAAATAGACCTATACACCCGCCAATGGAATTTTTAAAAAGAGAACCCAAATTTTTGACACAATGGTAAAAAGCATACATTGAAAAAAAGACAGCCTCTTTAACAAATGTAGATGAATAAAACTAGATCCACATCTCTCACCCTGAACAAAAATCAATTCAAAATGAACCGAAGATGATGGTGATGATGATCATTTATTATCTTTTCATTGTTATTATTATTGTATGTGTATGAGTGTATTGCCTGCATGTAGGTAGGTGCATTCGTTCATGTTATGCAATGCCCACAGAGGTCAGAAGAGGGCATCAGGTTCCCCTGGAACTGGAGTTACTACCATGTGGGTCCTGGGAACCGAACCCAGGTTCTCTGCAAGAGTAGTCAGTGCTCTTAACTGCTGAGCCATCTCTCCAGCCCCAAAGATTTTAATATAAGAACTAAAACCTTAAAAATGCTAGAGGGAAACCATTTCAACATATAGGCAAAGTCAAGGTTGTTGGAGAGTAATAACTGGGATATATAAAGCACTGCAAATTGTAAGTGCAAATAAAACAAATTATTCAATCAATAAATGAGATAATGAACTCAATAAATAGTTCTTGAAAATGGAAACATGAGTAATACATACTTTAAAAAGTGTTCAACATCCTTAGCCATCAGAGAAATACAAATTAAAACTGTTTTGAGATTCCATCTGTCCCCAGTCAGAGTCCCTATCATCAAGAAAACAAGTGACAACAAATGCTGATAGGGATGTGAGGAAAGAGAAACGCTTTTCACTGCTGGTGGGAATATAACCTTGCACAGCTACTATGGAAATAAGCATGGAGGACCCTCAAAGCACCAAAAGTAGAACTACCAGGTGACTCAGTTATACCACTCTTGAGTGTATATCCAAAGGACTCTATGTCAACACACCACAGAGATACTTGCAAATCTGTGTGTATTGCTGCCTATTTACAGTACCCAGGATATGGAACGAGCCTAGAGGTCAATTAGCAGATGAATGAATTAAAAAAAAAAACATGACGCATATGTACAATGGAATTTTATGTAGCCATAAAGATAAATGAAATCATGATGTTTGCATGAAAATTAATGTACCTGGAAATAATCATGTTAAGTGAAATAAGCCAGAATCAGGACAAATACAAAATGTTTTCTCACATATGTGGAACCTAGATCAAAATTATATGTGCACATATATTTATATATGTGTGTATATAGATCACAAAACTAGAAATGGGACCGTGAGAAGGGAGAGAAACCTCTTAAGAGTGAGGAGGGGCTGGGAAAACAGCTCAGTGGTTAAGATCACTCGCTGCTCTTATAGAAGACCCAATCTCATAGAGGATCTGGGTTCAGTTCCCAGTACCCACATGATGGCTCACAACTATCTGTAACTCCCGTTCCAGATGCCCTCTTCTGGACTCTGTGGGCACCAAGCAAGCAAATAAAAATAAATGTATCCTTTAAAAAAGAAAAGAGAGGTGGGTAATACAGACATTAATGGAATACATGTCAGCAAAAAGTGCATCTACCTGGAGGAAGAAAGAACTGGCTAGAGAAGGGAAGGAAGCAAGAAGGGCAGTGAGGAGGGGAACAAATCAGAACAAAAGATAAGGGCACGTGTGTGTGAAGATGCCATAATGAAATACACGGCTTTGTAAGGATGAATTTTAAATCATACCACAAGAAGAGAAAACTACAGGCCAGTATCCTAATGAACATAAATGCAAATATTCTCAACAAAATGCTAACAAACCAAATCCAACAGCACTCTAATACAATCACACATTATTACCAAGTGGGATTTATCCCTAGAGCGTTGGTACGGTTTATCATACGGCACTGAATTAATGTAATGGAATACATTAACTAAATAAGGATGAAAAATCACATGGACTTCTCCACAAATGCAAGGCGAATATCAAATTCAACATGAAAATTTTTATTTTAAAAACTCAACAAACTCCTCGGCATCTGAGCATGGATATAAAGTCATCAGGTAGCTTTCAATGGTAATGTTTTTCACATCTACTTGTTATTAAGGAGCAAATTTTTATGTTTTGAAGAATTATTATTATTTTAATTTTTTTACTTTTCATTTTTTAAAATTATTTATTTAATAACCACATAATTAGAAGAAGCATTTCATTACAATGGCATTGACATATTCAATAACAATTTCCAGAGCTAAGATGCATCTCTTTCAGAATTGCCTGTGAATGTTTGGGGTTACAGTTGAATTAATACAGTTATACAATATTGTACTCAGTATAAATCCTATAAGACATAAAATTGAATGAGGTTTTAACCTTTTAAGGAAAGATCTCCATTTCATTATTAAAATATACTGTTTCATACAGAAAAACTCGTTTTTAATTATTTATTTAATAACCATATAATTAGAAGCATTTCATGACTTTATATCCATGCTCAGATGCCAAGGAGCTCAGAAAGTAACCGACTGTGACTAGTAATAATCAGATATACAGAGATTAGAAACACATGTGCAAACATCTTAATGTCAATTGCATTAAAAATAAATTTTTCTGTATGAAACTGTGTATTTTAATAATGAAATGGAGACCTTTTTTAAAGGTTAAAACCTCATCTATTTTTATGTCTTATAGGGTTTATACTGAATACAATATTGTATAACTGTAATTATTCAACTGTGAACCTAAGCCAATTTTGAAAGAGATGCATCTTAGCTCTGGAAATTGTTTTTGAATATGTCAGTGCTGTTGTAATGAAATGCTTCTTCTAAGTATGTGGTTATTAAATAAATAATTTTTTAAAAATCAAAAAAACTTCAACAAACTAGAAAGTATTTCAACATAACAAAGACCATATATGTCAGGCATGGTGGCACATGCCTTTAATTCCAGCACTCAGGAGGCAGAGACAGGCAAATCTCTATGAGATTGAGGCCAGTTTGGTCTACATAGCAAGTTCCAGGCCAGATGCAGCTACAGAGAGACCCTGTCTCAACCCTCCTCCCCCCGAAAAACTATATGGACCATATATGGAAAGCCCAGAGCTAACAACATCCTTCATAAGAGGAAACTGAAAGTATTTTCCATGCAGGCTGAGCAGGGACCAGGGGAGTAAGCCAGTAAGCAGTGTTCCTCCATAGCCTGTGGTTTGGCTCCTGCCTCCAGGTTTTGCCCTGAGTTCTTAAGATCATGTCTATAAACAAGTACAGTTTGAATGCCCTTTATTACTTTTTCTTGCATAATTGCTATAGCTAGCTGTTCTAGTTAGTTTCTCCATTACTGTGACAAGACACTCTGACCAATACCAACTTGGGGAGGAAAGGGTTCATTTTATCTTACACCTCCCAGGTCACAGTTCATCATGATCTTAAATATAGAAAGACTCCAATTTAAAAAAAAATCCATACCATCAGGCAGTCAGATATGCTGGCAAGTACCTGTAATCCCAGCAGTCCAGAGGTTGAGGCAGAAGGATCACAAATTCAAAGTCAGTCTGTACCACACAAGAAGTCTCTGCCTCAAAAAGAAGGAAGAAAGGAAGGAAGGAAGGAAGGAAGGAAGGAAGGAAGGAACTTCTGGAACTAAATATATAATTCAAGAAAGTTGCAGAATTTACAGAATACAAAATAAACATACAAAAATTCATTAGACTACAAATCATCTGTCTGAAAAGGAAATCAAGAAAACAATCCCATCTACAACATCATCCAAAGGAATTTAAAAATTTAGTGATAAAGTTAACTAAGAGGTAGACTGCTTATATATAGAAAACCATGAAGCACTGATGACAGAAAGAAGACCCAGACAAATGGGGGAAAATGCTACCACAGATGTTGGCATCAGTCATGGCTAGAAATATGGAGAATGGCTGTCAAGAGACCCTCTGGGAGCTGGAAAATGGCTTAGCACTTACGAGCAGTGTCTGCTCTTGCAGAGGACCCGGGTTCTGTTCCCAGTACCAACATGGTGGCTAACAAATGTCTGTAACTCCAGCTCCAGGGGATCTGACACCCTCTTCTGACCTCCTTGGGCATTGCATGACACAGATACATTTACATATATCCAGGCAATACACTGAAACACATAAAAATAATAATAAATAAAATATTTTTTAAAAAGAGACCCTTCTGAGAAGTAAACTTGTGACCACATGAGTTCTCCCATACGTGCAAGCTCTCCCCTTACCTGTCTTACCCAGCCAAACCTGCAAAAGTCAATATGAAAATGTAACAGAAAACTTTGCCCTTTAAATAACATGCCCTTCAGTAAATGAATAGATTGTTAAAATATGGCTATATCCATAATATCCAGAATGTTATTCTGCACTAAGAAAGAATGATCTACTGGGGCTGGAGAGATGGCTCAGCAGTTAAGAGCACTGACTGCTCTTGCAGAGGACCCAGTTTGATTCCCAGCACCCACATGGCGGCTATGAACCATCCTTAACTCCAGTTCCAGGGGAATCTGAAGCCCTCTTCTGACCTCTGTGGCATTGCACAACACAGGTACACTCACATACATGCAGGCAATACACTCATACACATAAAATAAAAATAATAAATTTTTTTTTAAAAAAAAGAAAGAATGATCTACTGACTCATGGTATAGAAATCTAATCTAAATACAGGTCTAGAAAGATAGCTCAGTGAGTAAAGTGCTTGGTACATATAAATGCCTAGTAGGTATGATGCTTGCCTTTAATCCCAATGCCCAGTGCATAGGAGGCAGAGACACGTAATCCCCAGAGCAAGCCTAGCTGAATTGGTGAGCTCTGCGTTCAACTGAGAAACACTGCCTCAGTAAATAAAATATAGAATAATGAAGGAAGACACCAGATATCAACTTCTGACCCTCCACATGCATACACACACACACACACACACACACACACACACACACACAGGAAGTAGAATTACATATTATTGAGAAGCCAATCTGCAAAGGCTACCTAATGTATGATTGCAACTATGTAACATTCTAGAAAAGGCAAAACTATGCAGACAGCAAAAAGGTCAGGGGTTGTGAGGGGCTAGGGAGGAAGGAAGCAGGGCATTTGTATGACTGCTTTATTGTACACTGTAAATATGGATTCATGTCGTGACATAGCTGTTGTACATCCTACTGAAAGTGAACCCTAATGTGAATTATGGACTATGGGGTAACAATGACGTGTAAGTGTAGGTTCATCTATTGAAACAAATGCACTATTGGTGGGATGTTGATGGGGCAGAGGGTGTTCATGTGAGGAGGGGGAGATATCTAGGATTCCTCTGTATCTTCTTTACAATTTTTCTATGAAACTAAAATTGCTCTCCTTTTCAAAAGTTTTTTTTCAAACTCCCATTAAAAATGATGGCATCATTCCCATTCTGATATCTTTGGTCACATCTACTGTTAATGAATTCTGGTCAAGAACAAAAGGGCCTTGTGAGAAAATGGAAAAATGCGTTCGACTGAGGAAAACACCCGATCCCATCAGACTCCATTTCGTTTTCCATGCAGTTCTAGTAGAGTGGCATAAGCCCTGGGGTCAAGAGTGCAGACCTCGATCCTCATCTGAAAAGCTTGTTCTCTTCACTTAATTTCACAGGCTCCCCATAATTCCAATTACAAAACTCTGAACTATATAGAGATTTTAAGGGCTGGTACCTTTTTCCAATTACATGGGGATTAGAGGGGGAAACATTTTCTCAAAATATAATCACACCAGGATTGACCCTGTTTTGAGCTTGATATCTGCCTTTATCTTTACAGATCCCAAGTAACTGATGCTCAGAGCAGGATAGTGGCTTTGCTGAGGTCACACAGCCTGTCAGTGGGAATTTCAGAATGAACATCTAGATCTCTTGATATATCTCTTTAGGAATTCTACCATGAAACTCAACTAGAGCTGGTGGACTTTTTAGGAAAGAGCAAACATGACCTATTCATGATGTCTGAAGAATGCAGCTCTCCAAGAACAGCCTCTTTCCAGACCTCTCAGCATTGATTTCTACTTAGCAATTTGTAGTAGTGAACTTTGTTCTTTTCCTCATTGAAGTGGTGTTGGGTTGGGGAGAGGAAAGTCAATTTGAGGTCTCTGTCATCAAGCCCTCATCTTTAATTGAGACCTCTTTCTGGTGGCATCTCTGCTGCCCATGGCACAAAGATGTCTTTGCTTGGGTCATGCATTCTGTCGTTTTGTTTTGTTTTTTCCATGGGGTTTTATTGTACCTGAACGTTTTGCCTGCATGTATTTAAGTGTATCTATGATGTGTAATACCCACAGAGGCCAGAAGGGGGCATTGGATTCCCTGGAAGTGGAGTTATGGCTGTTTTGGGTGCTGGGAACTGAACCCAGGTCCTCTGAAAGAGCAGCCAGTGCTCTTAACTGCTGAAATCCAGCCAGATTTGGTTTGGGTTTGGGGGTTTTGGTTTGTTTTTTTAACCTGAAGTCTTGAGCATCTCCTACAATAAAATCTTAATATAATTGGTTTCAGAGCATCTAGGAGCCTTTTAATTACCCTCTGAAAGATGCTTCGACAACAGCTTGCTATTAGGTTAAATAGTGTCAACATCTGTACTGTAAACACTCACAGGTTTATTACACTTTGCCAATCAACATTTGTTTTCAAACGTTTTTTATACAAAAAAACCTTTCTAGGGGTTGGAGGAGGTAGTGAACAAAGTGGACATCACGCCAATCAGAACGTCATCTTTTCTTCCCCTTATCCCCATCAGTGTTGGAACCTGGATATCTCAGAGAGCATCATGAAACTGTGGGACACCTTGTGACAGTTCAGGCGCCAATTACACAGTGATTACACAGCCAGCTCCCCAGGCAGGTCATCTCTCTTTGGGAATCTCATGCCTGGCCATTTCACTGCTCATTAGCCCCTTTTCCAGAGAGTGAGCAGGGAAAACAAAAGGAGATGAAATCCAAACCTACCAACTTGCTCCCTATTAACTGCTCTGGTTACAAGTTTAGTGAGGAAGCAGGCTGAAATGATTAATTAATATAAAGTCTGAGGCCTACCTCTGCAGCGCATTTCCTCAAGCTTATCCTTCCCTCTGAAGTCATCTATAGATGGAAACGTATTAGCCTTGGGACTAGGCTAAGGCAGCTGCCATGACCATGTCAGCCAGAGAAAAGATAACCACGGCAAATACCAGAGGAAGGAAATTGATGTAAGATTTCCTTTGTGAGAATCAGTATTACATGCAAAATTAAAAATAAAGCTACCATATGATGCAGTCATGCCATTCCTAGGTATATGCCCAAAGGACTCTCTGTTCTACCACAGGGATACTTGTACATCCGTGTTTATTGCCGCATTATTCACAACAGCGAGGAAATGGAATCAGCCTAGATGTTCATCAACAGACGAAGAGACAATGAAAATGTGACATATATACACAATGGACTTTTACTCAACTGTTAGGAAAAATGAGATTATGGGGCTAGAAAGACGGTTCAGCAAGTAAGAGCACATACTACTCTTGCAGAGGACCCAGATTGGTTCCCAACACCCACACAGGCAGTTCACGACCACCTGTAACTCCAGCTCCAGGAGATCCTCTGGCCTCCAAGGATACCTGTATTCGTGTACACACACCCACACAAACATATAATTAAAAATAAAAACATACAACAAAAGTTTAAAAACTAAAAATGAAATTTGCAAGAAAATTGACAGAATTAGAAAGGAGTATAATGAAATGACCCAGTCTCAGAAAGACAAAACTTGCATGTTCTTTCTCATATGTGGATCCTAACTTTTAATATTTGTATGTACATAAATAAGGAACTGTGAGGGTGGGATAGAAGAGAGTGAAGGAGAGAGACAACAAAAACAAATTGTGTTTGAAAAACACTGTAATTAACCTAATTTTTTGTAAGCTAATAAAAAAATTTCAAATAAATAAGTAAATAAATAAATAAATAATTCTGAATTTAGCCAAGTCCGGTGACATGTGCTAGTCCTGGGCTGAGGTTGGGGCAGGTAGTGGATGGACAGGAAGCTGAGGCAGGGGATTACAAATTCAAGGCCTGCCTGGGCTACATAGTAATAATCTGTCAAAGAAAGGAAGACAGGAGGGAGGGAGGGAGGGAGGAATTCAAGCTTCATGTTATCTCACACCACCTTTTAGAGGTTTTTAATTTAGTTATAAAAGAGAGTATCTTATAAGAACTGAAATCTAAAATAGCTTCTTCTTTGTTTATCTATGATTATAGAAGCATTGCTATAGAGAAAGTCATATTTGTGGAAATAATAAATCTTAATAGTGCTATCAGGAAAGCTGATTTTCAATGATGGAGAATTTACACAAGCTACTAAGTAAACAGTGCAGCAAGCTAATCCAGGTAGTTAAATAAACAATACTGACCATGAAAAGTAATCCCTACAGAACGAAGTTTGAGCTTTTCAAAATGGATATTTATCTGCAGGTAGAAATATGTATTTATGAATATTTGTATATATTCTACATTTAAAGAAATAGACTGACTACATCTTCCTCTAGACAAAAGAGTCTTGTCTCATACTTTAACATTTGTTGATTTATTCAGAACATTATTTTAATATTTCATCAGAAATTATTTTACCTCTAAGCGTGTGGTTTTTCTATTATATCTAAGTGTATACCCAAGGCTAAAAGCTTTTATGGAAGGAATACAGCTCTAATCTTTGAGAAACATGATAAGATATATAATTTACTGAAATTCACTTTATTATCAAATTTACAAGAATATATCTAGGGCATAAAATGAGGTCTCCCTATGCATACGATCAGGCTCAACTTCCTAAGTCAGCCTACTCAAAACTCAAGAGCAAACCATCCAAAGAGGCTGAACTAGAATAGAAGTCAACTGGCTTCTAGCTCTGCCTTGTCACTCAGCAGTTGTGAGATGTGAGCCAGACACTTTTCTCCTATGATCACTGTAACAAAGAGTCTCCATATTCTTCCACCTCTTAACTTTCGGTCTATGGGATAAAAGGAAGAGATTATACCAGGGGGAGAAAGCCCAACTAAGTTAAAGAAATGCAAATTCAAAGTTCAGTTGAGGATATGTATGGTGCTACATGACAGGTCCTGGGCCAGCCACCTCTAATTAGCTGGAGATGAGGGAGAAGTCATGCTCAGTCCAGGGTCTGGAGTTTAGTACTGCTATTTTATGAATTTTATAATTTCATCTAGACATAACTGAGCTCTAAAACCTCTTTTGTATGAGGTAAAAGATTTGTGAGCCAGAATGCCAATCTAATAACATACCCAATAGGGATAGATATTTATAGTGCCTGAAGCACTCTTTGTAGCTATTTAGAGTGTCTATTCCTGTTATTAAGGTAACTAGAGCCCTGAACCAGTCAACAAAGTGCTATCCAATGAATACAAAATTAGTTAGAGCTGAGGTGGTGCTGAGAGAGCAAGGAATTGCATGTAGAACTTCTAAGGTCAGACTAAAGAAGGTTCTCTTTTTAAGATTTATTTTTTAATTATGTGTATGTAAAAAACAAAATTATGAAATTCTCAGGTAAATGGTTAGAACTGGAAACAATCATCCTGAGTAAGGTAACCCAGACCCAGAAAAACAAACGTCACATGTTCTGTCTCATATCTGGATGCTCGCTTTGAAATCTTAGATATGCATGCTTCAATTTAAAAATACAGAGCGGTCAAAGACTAATAAATGGCCATAGACAGTGGGGGGGGTAGAATGCAAGGAAAGAGGGAACTAATTAGTAGGAAGGGATAAATGGGCTGGGGAATGGGAGGGCAGGGCAGAGGAGGGAGTATGTGAGGGAAAACTTACACTAAAGGCCTTCAGAAAAAGCCATATGGAAACCTACCACTATCGATGCTACTTAAAATATATACATGTGCCAGGCATGGTGGCGCATGCCTTTAATCCCAGCACTTGAGAGGCAGAGGCAGGCAGATCTCTGTGAGTTCAAGGCCAGCCTTGTCTACATAGTGAGTTCCAGGACAGCTGGGGCTACAGGGAGACCCTGTCTCAAAAAGACCAAAAAAAAATTA
>NW_008345581.1:417901-420851 GCF_000622305.1 Nannospalax galili
ATATAGTATGGAAAGGTTAAAAGGAGTTACTCTATAACAGGGAGACATGCTTCTACTAGACACCATAAGCTTGCAAAGTAAAACCCAATGCCAAGAACAGACTCCTTCCTGTGAAGCTGTTGACCAGGCATCCAATAGACCCCAAACAACAGTGGCCATTGCTCCATTCTTGATTATCCACCAGAACTTCATGGTAAGACCCTATTGGTGAAGACACATGAAATACAGAACAAACAAAGAGAAATCAAGCTGGTACAGACCTAAAAGCCTTATCTCTGCTGCCTAGCTTTCACAGTGCTGGAAGGTGCTATGCAACTACCTGAAGAGAAAATTTAACGTGACCCTTACCCAGCTGTGAGTCCTGTGAGGTGCAACAACAACTTGCCTAGAAGATATGCCTACTTGTACAATAGTGGCATGAATATTATAACCAGATACTTCCTAATAGGATTTAAGGTTCACTTCATAGGATGGAGCCCATACCTGACCCTGATGTCAGGCCTAGGAGCCTGAGACAAGATAGCCCACAGGCCAAGGGAGAAAGCCCAATACAACTCTCCTACTAAATAAATCTAGTATTAAACTGATTTCTATTGACTTAATAGATTAATGCAAATCTCAGCTCTCAGCAGAGAAATTCCTTACACAGAAGATGGCGATTAACATACACACACACACACACACACACACACACACACACACACAAAACCCACAACTGGTCAATGTGCAGAGAATAAGAGGCTTCAGGCTGCTTATCCCTAATTCGGACACCTCTACCAAACTTCTGCATCCCTAGGCCCAGGGATCATTGTGGAAGAGAGAACAGAAAGATTGTAAGAGCCAGAGAATGAACACAAGGAAACAAATTTCCAGACAGCCTGTCAGTTACTCAAACAAACTCACAGCAATGCTAACAGCATACACAAGTCCCACGTAAGTTCAGATCCGACAAAATCCCAACACAGAATTGAGGAAGTAGATAAGATACCCCAATCCCAGCTGAGGAACAATGACAGCTGATGACTGCTGGAAGGAAGATTCCGTCTCCATTATGGGCGAGATTCTTAGTAGGTTGGCCAAGCTCCAGTAGATAAACACACACCAAAGGGCATTTGGGGACACAAACAGGAGCCTACAGGCCTTTATACTTATACGAAAACTTGATATGGGATACAGATATGGGAAGGGATCTAAATATGATCAAAATATATGGCATTCACAAAAAAAATTTAATTAAAAATTTTCAAAGATTTATTCAATTTTTAATTATGTATATGTGTGTGTCTACATGTGTTTATGCACACATGTGTGTGGTGCCCTCAGAGTTACAAGAGGTTATGAGCCACCTGATATGGGTGCTAGGAATCAAACTTGAATCATCTGTAAGAGTAGCAGGTACCCTTAACTGCCGAACCAGAAAAAGTGTTCTCTTTTTCGAATTATATATCTCTCTATATATTTATGTATATGAATATATAGCCTGCATGTAAGTGCACCTGTATCATACAATGCCCACAGAAGCCAGAAAAGAGCATTGGATCCCATGAAACTGGCATTACGGATGGTTGTGAGTCACCATGTGGGTGCTGGGAACAAAACCCAGGTTCTCTGCAAGAGCATCCAGTGCTCTTAATCACTGAACCATCTCTCCAGCTCCAAAGAAAGTGTTCTTAACCAAAGATTTCACATGTCAGCCTGGGATTCAAGATCAGCTTCCTGAGGTCTCTGTGATCTCCAAACCACTCCAGAGCCACTGAGCAACACTGAAAAAATCAACTCAAGCTAGCAAGGGAGGAGTCCAAGGTGTATCTGAAGAGTCAAATGAGGAGCCAGAGCTGAGTCACAGGGTGACTATCAGGAAAGAAGGTGCAAACAATGGCCTCCCTGCAAGATCCAGGCACATAGGTCAGCCACATGACTCAGGAGCTGCCAAAAGAGGCCTTGCCCATATGTGCAGCTGTAAGGCCTCCCAACTCACCAGAGCAGAGCTCAGGAGGATGTAAATCCTCCTGAAAGGTATATCCACTTCTACAAAACCACTCACATTCATAAACAAGAGGTCCAACCTACCTCCCACTCACCCCAGTATCAATGTAGTTCACACCCAATGCCTCTGGCTGGGCCCTGTCTTTCTATTTCTTCGTCTTTGATTTCTCTGTGGGCAAAGAAACACCTTGGGAAGAGGCATGTTGGCCCCAGGAGGCCAGTGGAAACACATGAGTATTAACCTCATAGTCTACTTTTATCACAGTGGATGGTTGAGCTATTGGGCTAAGGTTTAATTCAGTCAGATTAAATTACATTTAAATTTCACCTTTAATCACAGGAGACACATTTCAAGTGCTCCATATTAGCATGTCAAAATGACCAAGTGGTCTAAGGCACCAGAATCAGCTTCTGTTTCAGGTACTCGGTAGATACATGTAGCTGGTAGTTACTGTACCGGACAACGCACTTAGAGAACATTTCCATCAACCCAGAAAGTTTTATCTGTATAATCTAGCACTAAACTCCATGGTACCAACGGTTTGCAATATTGATTCAGAGGCACCTCAGTTAGCAAATGGAAGCATAGAAAGAGCACTTCATTCAGCAGCCACAGTAGGAGCAGAGGTAAGAATCAGCTGTAGAAAATGGGCACAGGCCTACGAGCCCGCTGTCTGTTCATATTATAAGGGACCCTGACAGGGTCACTGAGAAGAAATAAAGATGGCACACTTCCTGCTGCTTCTTGGTCCCTGGCAGGAAGGCCTTATTTTTCATCCCAACAGAGTCCCTTCAACTGACATGCTTAGAGTCAGGTAGAACTGGACACCTCAGCATTGGGAGCCATAAGCCTATCAGCACCTACTTCTCTGTTTAGGTTGACCAATCCAAAATTAGAGAAGAGGAGAGCTTTATCTTTCTGTATGAGTGTGTGTGTGTGTGTGTGTGTGTGTGTGTGTGTGTG
>NW_008345581.1:420870-424038 GCF_000622305.1 Nannospalax galili
TGTATGGATATCATTCTTTATCTGTCAACAGAAGTTTGACTGTTGCTCTCTGCAGGCCTGAGGTTTTTCCTGCCTTTTAATCTTTTAATTAGCTGATAAAATGAACTGTAACCCCTAGATGGATAACAATGCCACCTGCAACAGTATAATGTAAGGCTGGAGGGATGGATGTATATTGCAAGGATGGAGGGATGAATGGATAAAAGGTAGGAAGAAAGAAGCATGAAGTATAGAAGAACCAGACCACGCAAGAATTCAATGTCTTGCACAACAAAGTAGCTATGAAAATAATAGCTACAAACACTTGCCACCTCTTATTTAATGCTCACTGTGTCTCAAGCTCTGTATCAAGAGATTTATATAAATTATTAAATGTAAATTATTAAATTTACTCCTCACGGCTCAAGGAGGTAATTATTTTTAACTCTATGATAAGAATGACAAAAACTGAGGGCTGGTGCTGTTGCTCACAGTAGAGCACTTGCCTAGCATGCACAAGGTTCACTCTCTAGGACTGCCAGAGAAAAAAGAATGACCAAAACTGTTGTTTGCAGAGTTTAGGTAACATTCCCATGGTCATGCTAAACTGTGTCTCAAACCACTGTCACATGTCTTTGCCTTCTTTGTCATCTGGGCAGCCTTTACCCCAAATAATTCTCTTTTTGAGAAAAGTGTTTGCCTTTATCCTTTGCAGTGTAGAGCCACAATTTCCAAGACATCTCTCCCAGAAATTTCCCCGATGTTCAGGGAAATATGTTCTTATCAAGGACTCTTAGTTTAGAATGTGGAGCTGGAGAGATGACTCAGTGATTAAGAGCACTGCCTCGCTCTTGCAGACCCAGGTTCCAGTCCTAGCATCCACATGGCAGCTAACAACTGTCCATAAATCCAGTTCCAAGAGATCGACACTGTTTCTTGTCCTCTGCAGGTACTGCACAACATGGATGCACTTACATACATGCAGGCAATTCACTCATACACATGAAATAAATAGTTTAGAATGGATGGCACAGGAAGCGTAGGAGCATGGCAGGAAAGGGAGGGAAATGACAGGGACTGACCCAGTGGAATGAGTAAGAGCTACCTAGAATAAAAGAGGCTGGTGTATTCAAGGCCTCAGTGGCTTTTCATCTGATGACTACACCTCACGTTGCCTCCCTGACTCTCTGTCAGGTGCAGGGCAGAGTTCCTGACCCCAAGGGCTCCTGGAACCTCCATGACTTCTCTCACTTTTCATTCCTCCAAGACAATTGTTTTCCATCTTCTTCTGTAGGTTTGGGTTTCTAAGTTTGCACATATGGAATGGCCCTGTTTCATCAGAACTACAGTTCAAGCTGGCTGCCCATGGGTGTATCTGTGACCATAAATGGGAACAAAGGCTTTCCACGGGAAGAGGGAAGTCAACGTGGTTTCCCATGCTGTTGCGCTTTTTCTATAAAAATAAACTGTTGTGTTAAGTTAATAAAGTCTAACAATTTGTCTCAAGTTATTATAGATAAAAATGGACTGCACCATTTAGAGCAAGACTTAAAGAAATATGTATACCTCGTTGCTGCCTTTACCAGTGTTCACTCACTCACTAATCTAATCTCACCTGTTTCCGCACTTACACTGGAATCCACCTGCGTCTTCCCTTCGAGTTAAAATCCTGTGTGGAGCTGATGCTTGTCTCTTTTTCTTCAGGGTGTTAGAGATTTTTGGCACCAACAAATATTCCACATGGTTTCTCTCCAGCTTTTCACAATTTCAGCTGCCTTCACACAGCTTATCAGCGAGAAGGTGCCCTGCTGCAGTCTTAGCATTCTAATTAACAGCCTTGCTGTCTAATCACTCTGCTCTTCTACACAACAGACACCGACCTTCTACTCCACATCATTGCCAAGAGCCAAGAAGAGAACGTGATTAGAGCCCAGATACACAATAGCTATGATATGGGATACACACACACACACACACACACACACACACACACACACTCACAGCTTTTCTACTTTCCTATTAAAAAATGGTGTGATACAACACGGGGAAGACCTTCTCCAAAGAACAATTCTATTTTTCTATGACAGTCAAGTGTTTGCCTGTTTAAATAAGAGCTAAAGGCCTCACTTACCATCTTTATCCTATCTCCCAATAGTTAATTAAAGCATCCTTTTTTAAGCCTAAGTTGAGAGAAGTTTTCTATAGTACCTTATTTTTGTAGGTTGTCAGATAGAAGGATAAAACATCCTAAAGCTATGTAAAAAAATCTAATCCAAATGTGTACAACATGGGAATCTGTTTTTCCCAAATTCCATAAGGAAGGTTGCTTTTATCACAGAATCAGAACACAGATGATGCTAAATGCCAGTTGGTTTGGTGGGGGAGTGTTGGAGTTAGAAATCATCATTCTGCAACCACCAGAGCAAAGACTGGTTCAAGCAAGAGCCATAGATGGCTGCTAAATCTTAAGGGGAATATTGATGAGGAGCAGAGCATCTGCACGCTCTTAGAGTCTCCTTAAAGGTGGGCGATCAAAACTAACATCACAATGAAAGGCAGATGGACTCTGGGTCTCCAGATGTGATGCCTTCTGAAGGTTAGGCCTGGAATGTGTAACCTGCATCTAACCACAGGGAAACATCAGACGAACACAAAATGAAGAGTGTTTTTTAAGAAAGAAAAAGAAGACTTAATTCCTAAAAACAGGCCAATGTCTTCAAAGACTGAAAAAAAAGGTTATAGAAATGTTCCAGATTTGTGAAGACTAAAGAAACACAACACCACAATGCCTGATGCTAGACTAGATCCATCTCTGGAGGTGGGGAAAGGGTGTAAAGGACAGTATTGGGTCAACTAAAAAACACTGGAATTAGATCAAAGGATTGTATCACTGTTAAACTTAATGAGATCGATAACTGCATTATGTCTAAGAACATATTCTTAGGAAATAGAGATGAGTTATTTGGAGATAAAGGACCGTGACATAGTCAGCATTCATGTAAGTTTTTCAAAAGAAAAATATGTGAGCACGTATGTATTAGAGAAAGAACATGTGAGTACATGCAAATGATAAAACAAATCCAGCAAAATGTTAGCAAGAAGTGAATAAAGAGGAAGAGCAGGAGGGTTTTCCACCCAGCGAGAGAGAAAGAAAGAGAGAGAGAGAGAGAGAGAGAGAGAGAGAGAGAG
>NW_008345581.1:424944-438059 GCF_000622305.1 Nannospalax galili
CAGGGAGGATCAGATCCATCCCCAACCCTCTGCCAGTGACTGTCCCAGCTTCTGCTGGCCCCAGTCCCCTCACTCCTGTAAGAACGACACTGTCTCCATTATTACTGCTTTGGAGAAAATTTGCTCTTCCTATCTTTATAATAAATAAGTACCTTTAATAAGTATGTAAGATGAAATGAACTTTTTAAAAATTTTTTATCTTAAATAAAACCATTCTATAGAGAAAAAACAAAAAGGGTTGCTGAAGAGATAGCTTAGCAGTTAAGAGCATTCCCAGAAGACCCGGTTCAGTTCCCAGCACCCACATCAAGCAGATCACAATCTCCTATCACTCCAGCTCCAGGGGATCCAATGGCCTCTTCTGGCCTCCATGGGCACCTGCACTGACATGTGCATAGTCCACACACGGACACAGACATACACATGCCTACAGATAATTAAAAATAAAAATGATTTTTAAAGAAACAGAATAGAAAACATGCATACAAAGAAATGAGATTAAAGGAAATTTTTCATCTTTATTGTTTATTTTTTGTTTTGTTTTCTTGTTTTGTTTTTGTTTGTCTGTTTGATGATTGTTTGTTTGTTTTCGACAGGGTCTCCTTAGTCCCAGCCTGCCTGGAAGTCACTATGTCAACCAAGCTGGCCTCAGTCTCACAGATCTGCCTTCCTCTGCCTCCCAAGGGCTGGATTAAAGGCACACACCACCACACCTGGCAATTTCTTATCTTTCAATTACAGGCAGATGAAATGGATCAGTGGGTAAAGGTCCTTGCCACCAAGCCTGACAACCTGAATTTAATCCCCCTGGGACCCACAAGGTGGAAGGATAGAAGTGATTCCTACAAGTTGTCCTCTGACCTCTACAGGCACATACCTGCACACACCAATTAATTTAATTACCAATGGCTTGATGACTTTGTTTTTGCCATCACATTTTCTGTGATCACCTAAATCCACCTCATCTCTAACTTACTTGCCCAGAGTTAATGTGTCTTCCCCTTTTTCCTCAACAGCTTGAGCCCACAGTGACAGATAACCATGTGACTTTCATATTTTCACAGCAGGTACCATTAGGCCCAAATCCTCTCTGCTTCATAAAAATGGCTTGTCTTTCCACTAAAAGTTGGTGTGCCCACTAGTGACCATAAATAAGATGTGGTTCTTCATTCCCTGCCTACAAAAACTAAGTTATCTTAATGTCTTAATGTAAGTTGACAGCAATTTTCCCTAACTCATGAATTGTGTAAGAATGAACTATTAAGTTTGACTGATTGTAGATGGATTTTGATTGGTAAAAATTTAAGATTATTGGGCTGGAGAGATGGCTCAGCACTGAGAGCACCGACTGCTCTTGCAGAGGACAGGGTTCAGTTCCCAGCACCCACATGGCAGCTAACAACCTTCCATAACTTCAGTTCCAGTGGATCCAACACCCTCTCCTGTCTTCCATGGGAACTGCATGACATGGATGCACTTACACACATGCAGGCAATACACACATACATATAAAATAAAAATAATAAAATATTATTTTTAATTTATTCTTTTAAGTATATAGGTGCACCACATGTATGCAATACCCACAGAGGCCAGAAGAAGTTGTCATATCCCCTGGAACTGGAGTTACAGACAGTTGTTAGCTACCATGTGAGTGCTGGGAATCAAACCAAGTTTTCTACAGTGTTCTTTACTGCTAAGCCATCCCTCCAGCTTCAAAATATTTTTTTTTAATTTAAAACAATTGAATGCTACATACAGGGATTAATAAAAAACCTTTCTTGAGGCTGGGGAGATGGCTCCGTTAGTAAAGTGCTTGCTACATAAGCATAAGGACCTGAGTTCAAATCCCCAACACCCACATAAAAAGCTAGGCACAGCAGCCTGAGCCTGTAATCCCATAACTGGAGAAGTAGAGACAGGAGGATCCCTGGGGCTCAGTGGCAAGTCAGGTCATCCTAGCCAAATCAGTGAGCTCCGGCCAATGAGAGACACTGTCTCAAAATAGGGTGGAGAACAATAGAAGAAAACGCTCTGCATCATCAGCCTCTAGCCTACACACACACACACACACACACACACACACACACACACACACACACAAAATCTTCTGTAAGCTTAAAACATCAGTATGTTGTTGAACCAATACAGATATGGTCTCATATAGTCTGTGGAGGGATCTGCTGTCCTCAGCTCATTCACATTATAGAGATGACAGACATATCCAGGGGACAACAACCTTTCAAATCCTCTGTGAGTCAATACCGCATTTCCCCATTTGTGCACATGTTCCTAAATGCACATTCAAAGGCTCAGCCATCCCTGCTCTATGCCCATGGCCCACAATGACTCACACTCATCCTTTCGCCTCCACTACAATGGTATAGTAAAAATAGAAAGCTTTTACACATCAGAAATGCTAAGACAAGAGAGGAGCCACCCAATCCTAAAACTTGCTAGCTTCAATCATGCACGGTGCTCAATCTTCAGGCTATCTTTCCAAGGCATTTTTGTTGGTTTTTTTTCCTTTTAGTCCAAGCTAAGTTTGTACTGCAATAAGCTAAATCACTGTAACAAACACATGCAGAAATGAAACACCTCAAATACAAAAGTACAGAGTTGTCACAGAATAGTACAGAGCAAACATTTCTAGGCCAATACTTCACATACTGATTCAGGGATCTAGTGCCTTTCTAATTTGTAGCTACATTATCCTCTAACATTTTATGATTCTCTGCATTTATCTGAAAGAATGGGCAAAACCAGAGAGAAGGCCCACAGCTCAGAAGGGACTCTCTTTGCTTTCACTCAGTCTGTGAGAGCGCTGGGTCACATGGCCCCAGCCACTGCAAGACAGATGGGAAGTGTAGTCTCTGGCTGGATAGCTGCTTCCTAAGGCCAAGTCAAAAGGAAAAGATTCTGGTGAATATCCAAGACACCCAACCACGTACCTTAAGTGAGGAAGAGAGGGAAGGTGTGACTAAGGGAAATCACAAAAGAGAACAGAAGGACTCTGAAAAGTCATTTTTATTTCTTTTTTAATTTTTTTTGATAGATTTTTTCAGGAAAATCTTTGTCCTATAATTGTTCTTACAATTATTACAGTCTTTCTTCTTGACTAGCTAGTAAAAGTTTTGAGGCTTGTACTAAATCCAAAGAAAGAAACAGAATAGCATTGACTTGCAGTTATGGTCAGTGAAAATACAGTGGGCCAAAATGTTTCATCAAACTAAAGATCAGAAGATGAGAAGGTGGGTTTCTCCATGGATCTGGTTCCCAGACATCTATTCAAGATTATTTTTCCAACCACCTTCCCCTCATGTGCCACTGTCTAGCCTCACCACCTTGCTTACTCGTCCTAGGAGAATCCAAATACATGTGCACCCCATGATATTTGTACCTGCTTTTCCCTCTGCCTGGAACCCTCTCCCCCCAGGTATTTACCTGGCTTCCCGCCTTACTTAACTCAGGTGTCAAACCAATGTGGCCACTTTAGAGAGTGACTCCCTGACTTTCCCATCCAATGTAAAACAGCATCCTCTACAAGTCCCCACATCACCCACCCTCTCACACTGCTTCTTTTTGATAATACTTGTCACTGTGGTGCTATATTATACATTTATCCATTTAACAACCTAAGCCTACCTTCCTCACTAGCATGTAAGCTGTATGTACAAAAAGACTTTGCTTTACTGCCATACCACCAGCAACTTAGACATAACTGGCACAATATAGATTAGACCCCCTGTGAGTACGTACTAGAAGAATGAATGCATCTGGGTATCTATGAACAAAGTCATAGAAATAAATACTGCTCAAACCACGCTAATATTCACAGTTTTCACAAACAAAATGTCTTTGTTGCCCTAGGTTTTTCCTCCATTTTAAAAGGTAGTAAGTCAGGGCTGGAGAGATGGTTCAACAATTAAGAATACTGACTGCTCTTGCAGAAGACCCAGGTTCAAATCCCAGCACCCACATGGCAGCTAACAACTGTCCTTAACTCCAGTTCCAGGAGACCTGACAGCCTCTTCTGGCCTCCATGAGCATTGCACGGCACGGGTGCACTTATCTACATGCAGGCAATACATATATACACATAAAATAAAAATAATAAATAAATTTTTTTAAAAGGTAGTAAGTTGGGCCAGGCATGGTGGCACACGCCTTTAATCCCAGCACTTGGGAGGCAGAGGCAGGCAAATCTCTGTGAGGTCAAGGCCAGCCTGGTCTACATAGTGAGTTCCAGGTTCCAGGAGAGCTGAGGCTACAGGAAGACCCTGTCTCAAAAAAAAAAAAAAAAAAAAAAAAAAGGTAGTAAGTTATGGCTAGGTATTTATATGCTAAAGAATGAAATTGGGCCTCTTCCTTACATGACACAAAAGTTAACTCCAAATTGATCATAGACATAATTGTAACTCTTGGAAGAAAACAAAGATGTAAATCTTAGTCAAGTTGGATTAGGTTGCAGTGGTTTCTTAAATCCAACACAAAAAGCATAGCGATAAATGGAAAATTAAATAAATTGGCCTCCCATTTTTTAAAAAAACACAGTTTGAACTCAACAATGGCTGAGACTACATGCAAAAGACTTCACAAGATCAAGCCAGCCAAAATCCCAGCACAGGTCTGGGAAGGGCTTGTGAAGTCTCCCCACATCCCCCCAGATGAGGAGAAGCATTTGGGTCCTGAGAGGCTACACATTTTGTTCATGTTTTTATTCATTCATTCATTTATTCATTTGCTATATATATATATATATATATATATATATATATATATATATATACACACATATGTATCTGTACTGTGTAATCACAAACTCATTGAACGGAACACCTGTGGAAGTCAGAGAACAATTCCAGGATTCTGTTCTCTCCTTTCACTGAGTGGATTCCAGGGATCAAACTCAGGTCATCAGACTTAGTATTAAGCACCTTTACCCACTGAGCAATCTTGCCTCCAATTTCTTAAAATCTTGTTCTTCAAAAGACACCATCAAGAAAGTGATAAAACATGGTGGTGAGCGTCTATAATCTCAGCACTTGGGAAGCTGAGACAGGAGGATTGCCACAGATTGAGACCGGCCTGTTTTACATAGGAAGTTCTAGGCAAGACAGATCTAAATAGTGAGACCTTACTTCAAGCCCCCAACTAAAAATAAATTTGGGGACTACAGAAATTGCTCAGAGGTTAAGAGCACTGGCTGCTCTTATAGAGGACCTGGGTTCGATTCCTAGGACCCACATGATGGCTAACCACTATCCATAACTCCAGTTCCAGAGGAATTCGACAACCTTTTCTGACCTCTGCAGGCATTGCACAACACAGTGTATTCAGTCAATACACTCATACACATAAAATAAAAATAATAAATAAATAATTTTTAAAGAAAGAAGTGATAAGAGAACTCACACATCAAAGGGAAAACATTTGCAAATCATAACTTAATAAAGGGCTTGTACCTATAATGCATAAAGAACCTTACAACTCAACTATGAAAAGGTTCAGGGCTAGTGAGATGGCTTAGTGAGTAAAGATGCTTGTTGCCAAGCCTGACAACCTGAGTTTCATCCCCAGATCCACATGGAGGAAGGAGAGAACAAATTCCCACAAGTTGTTCTCTGACCTACACACAAAAAAAAATAAAATAAAATAAATAGGTGAATAAATTAATATAATTTAAAATTTTTAAATAAAAGTTAATAACCCAATTTTAAAATGGGCAAATGATATGAACAGACATTTCTCCAAAGGAGTTATACAAATCAACTGGGACCTGGGAGACAGTTCAGTAGTTGAAATCATCTGCCATGCAAGCCTAATGACCTGAGTTTGATCCCCAGAATCCATTTAAAAAGCCAGATGCAGTAGCACACTCCTTAACACACACAAATAACATAAAATAAACATTTCACTACATTGCTTGACTCTCTTTTTAATAATTATACATATGATATATGGATTATATCTCAAAAAATACAGAAATGGGTCCTTGATGGGTTTCTGCTTTAGGAACAGATTTATTTAGTTTTTATAGGGTCTTAATGTATATCCCTATCTGGCCTGGAACCCACTGTGTAGACCAGCTGGACTGGAACTCACAGAGATCCACCTGCCTCTGCTTCCTGAGTGTTGGAACACCCAGCTAAGAATATATTTTTAAGCCCTCTCACACCTACGCCATGGATACCAGACTCACACTACTTACGGTATTTAGAAATGTGATTCTCAAAGTGTGGCCCCAGAATCAAGGGCATCCACATCCATGGGGATTTGTTAACATTCTCTGGCCCACTCTTACTGAATCATGAACTATGGGCCTGGTAACCTGCATCTCAATAAGCTGTCCAGGTGATTCGGAGGTCCACTAAGGTGTTAGAGCCATAGTCTATTTCTCTGGACAAGGAGGAACATAAACTCTGTTTCCCTAGGAGGTTTGACTCTCTAAGTTCCGCCCTGTCCCCAGCTTGGAATACTTAACGGGCCCTGTTCTTCCTTTCAAAGTCCTCTGTTCTTGTTCATTCTCTTTCCACATATGCAGTTAAGCCACAGCCTGCTGTGTACACTGTATTCATGCTCACCTTTTTGATGTTCTCTCTCCTTGCTTGCTAGAGCAGTTATACCAATATCAAGGTTTGGGTGGGAGTGCTCAGTCTTGAGACCTTGAACACGTGAACAACTGGATCTCCAGGGAACATTGCATAGATATGTGGGGGTTTGATTCCAAATTTGCTACTGTTCTTTGGGTATCTCCTTGAAACTCTGGGGAAAAGGAATGCTTGGCAGGCCAGGATAGGAGCACTTTAGGGCTGTGCTATAATGACTTTGTCATAGTATGAAATTTTCGCCTTTAATTTCTGGCTCCGACCAGCACTGAACATCTCCAGGGTTTATATGACATTCCCCCACCTACCAAACACATATCCCTCCTATATGAACCTACCTCATTTACCCACACCTGCACCTTCGCTCATGGTTGCTATATGCTCGCTGGGATTTGCTGAGAAGCTCAAGAGCACAGGCAGGTGACCTAGGATCTCAGAATCAGTGGCAGAGCCTTGTGGCCTCACATAGCTAGCTCAAGGCCTATCCCCCTCAAGCAAGTAACCCCTGTAAATGCTAAAGATAGATCACTTGCCCTCATGTGGGTCATATCTGAAAAAATAAATAGGCAGGCATAGGAGTGTGTATAACATCTCCAGAGACAGGGAAATAAATCTCTCTCTGGCTCCCTTCCTGCAGCAGAGAACAGAAATAGAGAAAAACTTAACAACTGAAAATCCAGAGCTAAGTTATCAGAAAGCAAATTAAAGCTGTTGGGTATTTTTGTTGAAACATCTCTGCTTCTGAAATCTAATTTCTTGCAACTTTCCATATAGGATCCTGTGTTGTATTATTTATAAGAAAATAATATTCTGCCCTCCCTTGACAGCATTTTCAGGCTGCAGAAACCACTGCAGCCATGAAGTAACAGAATAATTTTGGTAATGTTTCCATAGCTACCTTGCTTCGAAGTGAGGTTTATTCTGTTTTAAAGTCTACTGACCTATTCACATCCTTATTTGAGGTATTTTCAATCTAATCCCTTACCTACCTATTATTGTCTAATGTTCCTGTGATTCCTATATTTAAGGGACCCTGGATGCATAAATATGGTAAGCCTTCTAGTTACATGTAACAATATGATTTTTCCCCTATTCCTTTCCACTGTGTATTCATTCTATCCTTCCCTCCGGATGCAGGGAGACCATGCAGGGGTTTTTTAATGTAAAGGCTGTTTAAGGTGCGCTCGTGCCCTCTTGTGGTCACTCTTGCTATGTGGTTTCCTTCCCAGAAGGCTTAAACAGTTCATTTTGGAAGAGGTGAATGAGAAAGGATGCCACAAAATGCAATCACTAAGTGCCAAGATGTCCTTGTGTCTGTGTCTTTTGCACCCTGCAGTCATGAGGGTCTGTCTAGGACAAGAGGCTTCCTCTGAATGGCAGTGTTGCAAGCCCCTCCTCTTTCCTCCAAAACAGGCTTCATTAACAAGGATTGTTGTTCCCGGTTAGGCTTTGGAAAATGACCTGGGACATACCTCAGGAGAATGAAGATGGTATGGTAGACCAGAAATCCCTTGGAAAGGCCTGAAATGAAGAAAATCCACAGAAAGGGAAGATGGGGCCGGGGGGGTTCTGCATCCAAACATAGCCTATCAAAAACACAAGGAACAGATCTTACCAGTGTTGTTTCAGAAGCTGAAAATTCAGTATTGAGCCAGAAATCAAGGCAAAGCAATCAATAAAACTCTGGTTCACTGAATATCCAATAAATAATTTAAAAAGAGGTGAATGACAGCCTTTGGGAAGTGTAAACAGGAGCGATCACAAATTTAAGACTAGCCTGGGATACATAGTGAGGCCCTATCTCAAAAAGCCAAAAAAGAGGAGTGAATAACATGATTCTAGGACCATCCAAGGGAACATTCTATGAAGGGGAAAATTTTCTGTATCCATGGTATCACATATGATAACCACTCGTCTGTGCAGGTTATTGAGCAGTGGAATGTGGCATGTGAAACTAAGGGATCGGATTTCTAATTTTGTGTCATTTTGATTAATTTTACTGGGCTACATGTGGCTACTGGTTACCATACTGGATAGCCCAGGTCTGGAGTGACAACCATCTTTAGTAAGGCCTTCCTGTTTCTCACTGGGCCACTTTACTAATGCCTTACTTTGGGGTCCTTCTCCCTCCAATGCCTCTACAGTAGGGCATCAGTGGAAGTCCCACCTGGGTCCTCTTGACCCCTACACACCAGGCCTCAGAAGTGTCACACTACTATAAGTCTAGTGAAGTCAAAGACCAGAGTTTCAGCGAAGTATCACATTCTAAGACATGTCATCCAGTATCCAAAATGTAATTTCAAAAAAGCCTCGGAGTTCTTTCTTACACTTGTCAAACACCTCTGGCCACCTCAGGTCAGACACCCTGAGGGCCATGGCACTCAGAGAAGAAATTTTCTTTCTTCTCTCACCCATCACATCCCACAGCCTCTCCCATAGGTCTCCCCAGAGCTTCCTAGGAGACTCCCACATCCCTGAGCTTCCTGTCTTTCCTCCCACTCCTTCTCCTTTCACCTCTCCATCTCTCTCACACCCTCAGTCTCTAGTTTCCCTCCCTCGTTGTACAGGGGACAGCAATAAACAGTCTAAAACAGATGACAGATGGCAGAGGAGTGATCACTGGGAATCTTTATAGAACCACTCACCTCTCACCCCCCAAAGACAATTTTCCTTGGGACTCCCACTGTTCATTGCCTCCCTCCCCAATTCCCCTACTTCTCCTCCATCTTTTTCCTACAATAATTTCACAGTAGGCACCTCAGATCAGTATTGTACCACCTGGGAGCTCATCTGAAATGCAAATCCACAAATCCAGGAGCCTTACTCAGCATACTGAATCTCAATCTCTGGGCAAAAGGCCTGGGAAAGAGTTTGAATGTGCCCTCCAAGAGACTCTCTCATTAAATTAAATTTTAGCAATCACTGATCTAACAGAGTCATTACCCTCCTGTGCATCTTGGGGTGCCAAGGTACAAACTTGACTGGATTCACCTGCCTCTTCTAGCAAGCCAGGAAGTTGAGATTGAGTAACAGGAAGTTTCCCAGGCCAAGACAGGTCAACATTCACACTCAATTCTTTTAGCTGCAGGAACCTTGAACTAGACAGTATCTCACAAACTCTTGCACATGGTGGTTTACAAGGGATTTGGAGGCAACTGAGATAAACACAAGGCTGTCTTCACCAGAGGCTCTGGACTATGAGAAGAAAAGCATACTTGGGGACAAGTAGAAGATTTCCCTTTTAAAGAAAGAAAGTGAGGGGCTGGAGAGATGGCACTGGCTGCTCTTACTCTTGCTCTTGTTGATTCCCAACACCCACATGGTGGCTTACAACTGTCTGTAACTCCAGTTCCAGGGGATCCGAAGCCCTCTTTTGACCTCCTCAGGCATTGTATGACACAGGTGCACTTATACGCATGCAGGTAATACACTCATACACATAAAATTTTTAATTTTTTTTAAAAGAAAGGAAGTAAGACCTTCTCCTGTCAGCACTGGTTCTCTCTTACCCATACTACAGCTTTGAAATACCAGACGTCACAGGCAAAATTATGGCCATGCCCTACTGATGGTCTGTTTTGCCATATAATGAAACATACTAGAGGGATACAGTTTCTGGTGCAGACTCTAAGCTGCCTCTGAGAAAGGAGAGAAGTCCTTAGATGTAGGTGTTATAATCTGATTCTTCCCCCAAATGTGCACTCAGATGAGGAATAATTCTAGTGTAGAAATGAAGCCATATCCATACCACTTTATGCTTCCAAATCCAGCCCCAGGGTCTCAAGTCCACAGTTGGTCACTTAATCCTCCCCCATATTAACTGCTAACCTGGCCTTTCTTATAGCAGTACTGCTTTACCAGAAAAGAGATTAGAGTGGCTTTCAAAGGAGTATGAAGTCTAGTATTACTACCCTGAATGACTCCTGTGACTGCTTGATTCTCTTGCTCCTCAGAGAACTGACAGCTGCAGTGCTCATTCTAGCAAAATGCAGAGCAGAACACACATCTTGTTCATTGATCCGTTTCCATTGTACCCAACATGAAAAGTCAGCTGTGCTCCACCTTGCCACACACGCATTCCAGGGTTACAAGGTAGCGTTACCCAGAAAAGGTCTTGAAAACTTTCACACAAAAGTTGGCAACTTCTGCCTTCTAGCCAACCCAACCTTAAACCATTTATAAGATACTGTATTATATTGTTATTCAGTTCTAGTATTTTTCCATCTTTATTGTGATTTCTTCTACAATTCATGAGTTGCATACAACTATGCTTTTTAGATTCTCAAATATACAAAATATAAAAATATTCATTATAGAAGTTTCTGTCAGAGTGCTTGAAAGTCATCATCTCATGAGGAGGTCAGTTTTATGTATGTTAGGTTAAGTTTATTAATTCTGTTGTTAAAATTTGCTACATCCTTTAATAAATCACTATGTATTTCAACAATGAAATAACATTGAAATATATTGTTTGTTGTTTTATCATGTTCTTTTTATAATTCTGAAAATGTGTGATTTATATAATTTGAGGCTATGTTGTTATATACATATAAATTTATGAATAATTTCTTCATAGTGAATTTTTCTTTGATCATTGTTTGAAGCAGCCCTGTATTAGTATGCTTTTCTTAAAATATTATGGTTAGGCTTTTTTCTCTCATGTTTTTTAAGTTACTTTTGGTTGTTCTCCATCTTTACTTTTTAGGAATGCCTCTTGTAAACAGATAGAGCTAAATTTTAATAAACAATGTCTTAAATAATAATTTTGGTCCATCTATATTTATTGTGGTAATTGATAATGTGGCCTTATTTTTATTTTGTTGTCATATTTTATACTTCTGGTCATCTTACATTTTCTCTGTGGTAATGTCTCCTGTCTTGCCTTTTATTGGGTTGAATTTTGTTTATTCTTTATTCTTTCCTCTACTATTTGTATAATTTTGTTAATAATTTCTATTATTGTTTATGTTGTTTCCTTTACATTTTAAACAGGAATACATAGTCTAAAATTAATCAATATCTATTGTCTCATCCTAAACAACACAAAGACTTAAAAATGCTGTAACTCCATTCCCCTCTACTGCTTTATATGTTAAAGTTATCCAGTGTTTTAGATTCCTCTTTGTTTTCAAATATAGTTACTATTGTTATTGTTCCTTATGACTGTTGCCTAATTATATTTAGCCCCACATTCATTAGTGTCTTACCTACCATTCCTTCTTTTTAAGACTTCCCTTTTGGGTCTTCTTCCTTTAGTTCTCCTATTTATACTTCATTTATAAAATATCTGATAGAGGCAATTCATTCAACATTCTTTTGTCTATGAGTATTTTTATTTTATCTTCATTATTGTTTTGTAATTTACCTGGACAAAGAATTCTAAATTCCTATTTAGCGTAGTTCAGCATTCTTATTGCAATAAAATACATATAATCATTTTGGCCTTTTTTTTTTTTTTTTTTGGAGACAGGGTCTCCCTATAGCCCCAGCTGGGCTGGAACTCACTATGTAGACCAGGCTGGCCTTGAACTCAGAGAGACCCACCTGCCTCTGCCTCCCAAGTGCTGGGACTAAAGGTGTGTTCCACCACACTTGGCTTAATTTTGGCCATTCCTTTTTTTAAATATTTTACTTATTATTTTTATTTTATGTGTGTGAGTGTATTGTCTGCATGTAGGTAAGTGCACCCGTGTCATGCAATGCCCACAGAAGACAGAAGAGGCTGTCAGATCCTCTGGAACTGGGGGTATGGACAGTTGTTAGCTGCCATGTGGGTGCTGGGATTCAAACCTAAGTCTTCTGTGAGAACAGCCAGTGTTCTTAACCACTGAGCCATCTCTCCAGCCCCAATTTTGGCCATTCTTAAATGGACAATTCCATGGCACTAAGAACTTCTGAAATGTTATATAACCAACTCTACGTCTGTTTCCAATTTTTTTCATTATTACAAACAGAAATTCTGTATCTATTTAATAATAACTACTCCTCCTTATCTCCATTCCTTGATGGTAATCTGTCTCTACAAATTTGCCTAATCTGGGACTATCACAGATGAGATAGATAAAAGGTGTGGACAGACAGCCAGACAGGTGTATGTTTGTCTTCATCCATGAACACTTGAGTTGCTTGTTTCTTGGCATTTTTAAGCTCTCATTCCCACATCATTTTATGGTTTCCATTGTAATAGTTAAGAAGTCAGATGTCATGTCAATTATCATTAGATGGCTGCATTTATGATACTGTCCTCTCTTTAGCATTTTGCATCATTGTGTGTCTATGTGTTTCCCTTTTGTCTATTCCACTCAACTCATGCTTCCTAAATCACAGAACTCCTGTTTTTCATCAACACTAGAAAGTTCTCAGCCATTACCTCTTCAAATATATTTTTGTAAAATTTTTTCCCTTTTTTAACCTTTAGATATTGTGTGTGTGTGTGTGTGTGTGTGTGTGTGTGTGTGTGTGTGTGTGTGTGTGTGTTTTTCTGAAAAAAAAAAATAAGATTGGAAA
>NW_008345581.1:443141-460198 GCF_000622305.1 Nannospalax galili
GCTGCATAACAAGTTCCAGGCCAGCTGTGGCTATAGGGAGACCTTGCCTCAAAAACAAACAACAGAAGATAAACATGTATATACTCTATGACCTCATAACTCAACCTTTAGAAATGTAGCCTAGCTGAAGATTTTCACACAAGGATATCTATTAGGGATTATTCTCAAACGGCAAAGAGCTAGACGGAAACAAGCCAAGTTCCAACACTGATTTCACAGTTAAATGTACTGTGGCAGTGTAACAGAGTAGATAACCAATTATAAACATGCTCTTAAATGCCATTTAATGATGGGGAAAATGTCCATGATATAATATCAAGTATATAAGAATAGGACATAATGGGCTGGAGAGACTGTTCTTGCAGAAGACCCGGGTTCGAATAACTGTCTGTAACTCCAGTTTCAGGGGATCCGACAGTCTCTTCGGTCCTCCACGGGCATTGCACGGCACAGGTGCACTTACCTACATGCAGGCAATACACACATGCACATAAAATAAAAATAATAAATAAAATACTTTTTTTAAAAAAATAGGACATAAAACTACATTTACAATAGGATTTAGGTTTTACTAAAATGTGCCTGTGTGCATGCATATGTGTATGTGGGCACAGAAAAAAGACGAGAAGGAAAAAAAAAACATCAAAATCTCAGCAATAGTAGAATTATAAGCCGTTATTTTATTCTTTAAGCTTCTTTCTATATTCTAAATTTGTAATAAACAGTCTGTTCCAAGTTTATAGTAAACATTGTAAAAGAAAATGTTGACAGGCTATTTCTAGGAAATTAGGTCAAAGTTGTATTTTTTATTCTTTATGCTTTCCAAAATACTTCTCCAAATTTCATGCTCTGATGAGGTTTTGCTCAAGAAACCAATAAAAAAGCCTTTTTTTACTAGGAACCAAAAATTTCTATGGAACAAAACACTATCTTAAGGGAATAGTGCTTAAGTTACCTGCTGGGAACAGGTGTCAGCTTGACAGAGTGACACAGGCTACCTCCCTGCTGCCCTTCCACTCTTCCTGCTCTATGTACCTACCTCTGAGAACAGAAATGGATGGATTGGCTTTGGGCCTTGATCTGCAATCTGCTCTTTAACTTTGTTGTACCCTTTCTCTGTAACCTGGCATTAAGAAGGTGGCCTGGGCAAGGTTAACCCATTAAGCTTAGCAAACACTGCTGGAGAACTAAGAGGATGTCCACGTAAGAGAGATCGTCCTAGAATAAGAACTTAAATCCTCTGTATAGAGGACCCTTTTATCTCCTCATCTTTCTTTGGGGTTGTTTGTTTGTTTGTTCGGGCATCAAATTAATTAACAACTTGTTCAGCAGGCACATCCCTGACAAGTGTTTGGAGCCTGGATCACTTCTGCTGTCTTTCCTTCTGTGTGCTAAGATATATGGAGTTTGGAGCTAGAAAGATAGCTAGGCTGCTCTTGCAGAGGACCGGGGTTTGATTCCCAGGACCCACATGGCAGCTAACACCCATCCTTAACTCTAATCCCAGATGATCTGATGCCCTCTTCTAGCCACCTCAGGCAGTATTCATATTAGTGCTCTTACATACATGCAGGCAAAATACTCCTACACATAAAATAAAAATAAATAAATTTTTTAAAAGATATGCAGGGTTTGAAAAGCACTCTCTTGTTGGGAGACAAGCCACGCCAGAACAGTGTTTATCCTTTGCAAACATTGCGCTAACTTTCCCACACTACCCCACTGTGTTCTTCCTGTCCCGTGTGTTAAAAAAACAAAACTCTGCTTGTCTTCAGCCTTTTCTCTTTTGTCCCCACAAGTTTCTGCTTGTTCTGAGCTTTATCCTTTCCTGACTTCTTATGGTATCACAGGCCTGCACCAGCCATTAGTTCCCAGGAAACCCCATCTCTGAGATTACGTTTACCTCACTGTGTAATATGTTTATTTAAGCATTTTGTTTGCTCCTCAGATTCTGCAGTATACTACATGGATCCCAAAGCCTGTCTACTCTATTTCTAACTCAGTTTCTGGATGCTTCCATCATGAAATTCCTGTTTCATATTTCGTCTGTGCCATAGGGGTTGCCCTCCTTGATACCTGACTTCATTGTTTTATTAGATCACTTTCTCCCCAACTCTTCACATTTTGGGGTGGAATCTCTCAATCAGGTAATTGTTTCCTGTCAAACTGGTCTCCGCAGATTTACTGCGAAGCACTGCCAGAAGTGCTGATATCAAAAGCCACAATCTGGAAAACAGAACCCTGCTATTTAACAACGGGGGTAGCCAATACTTCAGTTTTCATTCCTCATTATTCTTTACAAGCGGCAGCGTTGAAAATGGAGTATAGCATGTTTATGGCCCCTTGCCCACCTCTTCTCTTAACCTTCCAAGTCTTTCATCAGGGCATCCAAAGCCAATAAAGATATTCTGCAGCTCTCTCTACTTCATATGTGAATCTGTAGAGTGAGCATTGATCAACTGCCTTGATATGTCCTGGTGGGCATGGGCCAATCCTGCCTGCCTGCTTGCTCCAGCGAGACAACACTCCCTGTTACCTGCGTCAGGCTGCAGGCTTCGCAGAAGGGAGTTGGTCACCAGGCTCAGTGACTCATGTCTGTCTCACTGGGTGGGACAGCCCCGCTGGCTGTTGTCGGTACTGGCGGCAGTTGGCCAAGCTCCAAGTCAGTGGCTGAGTGTGGAGTGCTGCTAGCAGGTGTGGGGCACCCTCCTGGACCGCTGAGAAATATCCCTCTTGTCTCGTAGGTACACTCTGGAGGGTCACAATTTCCTCGGGACTCCTGAAATTGGCCAGTACCCCCTTCATGTCTTGAGCAGCTTCCCTTTGTGGCTTTCTGCCTAGCCTGTCTTCCCTTTTCAGGCACCCTTTCCTACACAGGAAACTTTCCTACACAGGAAGAACCTACAAGGCCTGTGTGTGTGTGTGTTGTGTGACACTATTCCTGGGGAGACATGAACAAACATCTACTTAGACAGAGAGCCAACCACAGACCAAAGTATGGATATCGCCAAAGTCCAACTTGGTGAACCAGTATGTTTATTGGGATTAGTTACTCCAGTGTGAGTGAAAAGTTACAGGAGCAGAAATGACTCAAAGACAACTGCATCACCAAAAGCCCACCCCAGCATAGGTAACAACTCAGGAAAGCAGGAAAACCTGAAGCACGCTGTACAGACTGCAAGCAGCTCAACACATTGAAGAGTGTCCTTTCCTGACAGCTCAGTCGGTAGGAGCTTCTTCCGGGCAGCTCAGCTTGTCTGAGGGTGTCTCTCTGCAGTCCTTAAGGCTTATATATGCTTGGAGAGGGAGGAGCCTAGTGGCCTGGTCAATTTGCTTCCCTCCAGGGTGAAGGGTTTTGTCTTAGAGGAAAGGAAATCACTACACAGCAGTACGCCATGCCCACTGAGAGAGGACGCTAAACCTGGGCTCTACTTTGATTCTCAGCCTTCATACCCCCTGGACTAGAGTCCTTTGTGATTTTCCACACCAAAAAGAAAAACAGGAAAAAAAAAAAAAAAAAAAAACAAGCAACTGTGATACTTTGCCCTCAAAATGGTCATGATTTTCTGCTTGCCCTTCCCATTTATGAAATCTCTGGAAACAGATGCTTAGTAGAATTTTTACTTATTTTCTTACTCATGTATTAGGAGAAGGTGTGCAAATGCACATTCCACAGCACACATGTGTAGCTCAGAGGATACCAAGAAATCACCAAGTTCAACTGACTACATCCTCCTTACTTAGGGATGCCAGAGTTTGCAAATAAAAAGTAGGATTCCCAGCTGAACTTCAAGTGAACAGTGAATGGTTTTTGTTTTTGGTTTTGGGGGGGTTTTTTGGTCTAATAGACTATCTACCATTTCAATACTTTCCCACAGAAGTAGATATACAGGGATCAAGAATGTGTCATGCTCGGATTCTGAACTGCTCATTACTTAAGTATATAACATCCCCACAGCTCTATTGTCTTCAGTGGAATGAGTCAAGCACTCTTCAGTACCTCAATTTCCTTACATATAAAATCAAAAAGTTATTATATTACCTGCCTTACAAGGGTGTTCATATATGTTCATTTAAAATACATTATAGAATACTCAGAATAAAGATTGGACTTTATTAAAGTGTATAGTAAATGTTCATAGTCCTATGGTATTATAAAGTAAATGTTTAATGGTTTAAAGGAATTATAGTGATGAGAATAAAGGGAGTACTTTTGGACCATTCTAAATCTAGAAGGGATAAATTGTTTTATGATGCCTTGAATCACTTGTATAAGAAAGGAAGTGGGGGCCAGGTGTGGTGGCACACACCTTTAGTCCTAGCATTTGGGGGGCAGATCTCTGTGAGAGCAAGTCCAGCCTGGTCTACATTACAGGTTCCAGGCCAGCTAGGGGTACAGGGAGACCCTGTCACAAAAAAAACAAGAAAAGAAAAAAGGAAGTTGACATGGTCATTGACATGGTTCAATGAGTAAGGGCAGTGGTGGCCAAAGCCTGACAACCTAAGTTTGATCCCTGGGACCCACATGGTTGAAGGAGAGCACCAACTAGTTCAAGGCTAGCCAAGGCTAAGTAAGCTAAATAAATAAAATAATAGTAAGTGTAAAGTTTCCATTTGGGAACTACAGATATTCTTAGCTATATCAGTTAAGATGTGTTCACCCACTCTGTCCTCCAGCAATGCTCATCTCTATTTGGTTCCCTCATCAAGCTTGAGGCAACATGCTTGGGTGGTCTGGTCTCACAACTGTGTGAAACAACAGTTATAGGGAAACAAAGCCAGCTACTACTGCCAAGAGCTCTTCTAGAAACTGCAGTTCCAATAACCATCTCCTCACACCTCATTGGTTCGGGTTGGGTCATATTCATTACCCAATCCATGACAACAGGAATAGGCATCCCGTTGGGTCAAACAGGCTCAGCCCTGGAATTGAAGGTTAGCGCCCCTTGAAGCAGTAGACTATGGGCAAGAGGTGAGAAGATGGATGCCTACATAAAAGTGAGCATATTGTGAAGGAGCAAGCCAGGGAAGTGGATGCACAGGGGAAGCAATCCATTGCATGGGGCCTAACAAGGCAAAATTTCATTTCTATTGTCTGGTACTTACTTGGATATTCTCTCAGAAAGAGAAAAGGGAATAGAAAGAAGGCAGAAGGCAGAAGCCAAGTACTTCATAATGTGACTCCTCTGCTGACCACCCAAATGTGCGTGCACACAGACAGACAGACAGACACACACACACACACACACACACACACTGGTGTAAGCTCTGTGTGGCTGACTCCTCAATATGCTAGGCTCTGCTTATTGTATCTCACCCTTATTCCAGCCACTTAAAGCTTATTTTGCTCAGGGCTTGCAGGTCATCCCTAAGGACACTGCCTACACAGTGATGCCTTCTGTGTCCTCAAATAAAAATGTCTATAAGGCTGATGTGGTTGGTAAAGAAAATGCTTTTGGACTCTAATAGCATAAGCTTGCAATTATTAGTAGTTTGGTTGGCTATTCACTAAACATTTAGAATGAGGCATGGGACAAAATTGTATGGATTTGAGAGATTTAAAATGTATGTGGGGGCTGGAGAGATGTTTCAGTGGTTAAGAGCACTGACTGTTCTTGCAGAAGGCCTGGGTTTGAATCCCAGAACCCGCATGGCAGCTAACAACTGTCTGTAACTCCAGTTCCAGGGGATCCAATGCCCCCTTCAGTCCTTCACCAGCATTGCACACATGGGTGCACTTACACCCATCCAGGCAATACACTCATACACATAAAATAAAGTTTAAGAGAAAACAAAAACAAAACAAAACGTATGTAGAAATCAAAATTTTATGACCCAGAAAGACTGTTATGAAGCAGTAAAATAAACTGAATAGTGAAAGAAAATTTTGGTATATAGTGGTCTTTCAAGTATAGGGGTGTGTAAGAAAATATTTTATAAGAAATCCTGAAAAGCAAGATAAATTATCAAATGCATTTAATCCAAAAGAGATTCTTTCTAAAACTAAGAAGCAAAAAATGTGGCTTTTTCTAGGAGAAAGATGGAGCCCTTCAATTTGAGTTCGAGGTCACAGGGGCAGAAGTTGAAGAGGATCAGGGGGAAAGGTAGCTAAAATTGTCATACTGTGCAACAAAGAAAATAGATACATGATAACATTTGTCTGAATGACTCTGTACCCTACCTCTTCTAAAAATCATGCCACATATCATTTGGATAGGCTTTTATAATGTTTAAAATATCATGATGTTTAGAGAGTGTGTCTATGGCACAGTGATGCACACTTATATGTTTTTGGTAAAGTATGTTAATCATTTATTCAACAAGCATTTCCTAAGCACCTACTTTGTAGCAGGAACTGCTTTGTGATAGATATGATGAATAGGGTTGATTAGGAGAAAGCAAAGTTTATTAGCAAAGGAACACATGGGACAGATTCCCTTCCAGGCAGGGAAAATGTCTGCCCCAGGTTGTGAGCTAGGGTCTTTTAAAGAGGGAAGCTTCTGCTTCTGGCAGAAGGTGAGAAGATGTGTTTTTTTAAAAAGTTGGGTGAGGGGAGTGGGAGAGTGGGGCTGTTAAAACTGGTCCTCTTTAGAGATCAAAAGGGAAGCCTGCTGTGTTGGCCAAACAGTGGAGAAAAGTCTGCTTCTCTTGACTTCAAAGACCGAGGCGCTTATCAGCTTGGTTCCCTTTTCTCAGGAACATGAGAAATCTGTGAGACCCTGTTGGTGAGGGGGCGGGGCTATCTGAACCTTAATACCTTGGTATCTGGGTAAGTCTCATATATAAATATGAATTGATAAATATTTAAGAACTATCTGAAGCAAGAATATGTTTTTTTCTATCCACACACTCTCTTTAAATACGTTCACACCAGTGCATGGTGATTAGCTTTGTCTGTTTCTTTGTTTAAAAAATAGATATCAAACGGTTTCTAAATTTCAATTTTTCAGCAAATTATAACTTTTATAGACCTCAAAACAACAGTTCAGAATAAGTGTAAAATAATCAAATAAATGGAACTAGGAAAAGAAGATGGCCATTTTAAATCAAATATCCTCAGTTATTATTAAACAGGAAAAATAATATAAATTCTCTTATCTGTCATTTCTGCTTATAAAAATTGTTGTAACAATCCAGTTGTCTATCGATCAGTTTGATAAGCTGGTATTTTATTACCATATTACATGTGTTAAGAATTTCTTTGCAAACAATGTAAGTCTATTTCCATGTGCTATCTGCTTTGCCAAGTTGTACCCTGCTTGGTAACCTTTAATAAGTTGAATTTTTATCTCAAAGTCTAATCAATTTGAATTGTTTACAGCTAGAACTGTGTTGAGTAAGTGACTGAAATTAAGATTTTGGAAAGTGGGCCACAAATTTAGCAATATTAGTGGATTAGTCGAACTATTCCATTGTGGATTTCATTGTTCAGTCATATGAACATACTGACAGAAATAATAATGGTATGAGGAACTACTTTATCTAATTGTGTTATGTTTGCCAATACACAATGGCCACTCCTGTTTAAATACAGTCGCTATAAAAATGCCATTCCTTGGATGGCTGTGGGTATGACTATAAAATCTTTTGCTCTGTCAATCCAAGAAAAATAACATGGATTACTTAATAGGGGAGTTTAGGTAGATCCAACCAGAATAAAAGTGTGCTTTGAAATGCTTATTGTGAACAAACAGATTTCACTGTTATAGCTCTGGGACTGCACCACTGTGGTCTGGGAGTGAAATCAGGCAGGAATCAGAAAACCCAGAGGAAGTTCCCAACCTTGGTACCTTCAGAAAAAAAGGAAATTACAATTCAATGGAGGCTGTGTTTGGATTATTCAAGGATTCCATTTTATCCTCATTTTGACATGTAGTTAGCAGGTGATGATGTAAGGGGATCAAGAGAGGCATGTTGGACATAAAGTTCTGTGCACTTTCTGCCACATACTGCTTTGGCTATGTGTGACCAAGAATCCAGCCCAGGCAACATGGGTTGGAAGTCTAACCTGCCCATTCTCAAAGACCCCAAACTCAATTTGGACTATGTATTGTGGATAATTTTCATGACTCCTCCTTACCTTCATAACATCTTTAAAGCCAGTTTTTATTTTTTATGTCCCACTCCTCTAATCATTTCTAATCTAGCTGGAAAGGTAATGTTTCTTTTTTTAACTTAAAAAAATTTTATTGAGAATTTCATACATGCATATAAGGTGTTTTGATCAAATTCATGCTCACTCCCTCCCCTCCAACTCCTCCCATATCTCCCCATCACTTTTTCCTGAACAACTTTGCATATTCTTTCTTTTTTTTTAAATTGTTCTTTTTGCTACTCTAACATTCCCCCCTCTGAAGAGGTAACCCTAAAATCTTTTAGGGATTAGATAAGAGCTCCCAAATACTTTTGACATTTTTGGCCTTTGGAACAGAGTAAAGAGGCCCGAGGACATTTTGATTTTTAGCCAAGGACCTGGCTACTTTGGGGGTGGGGCTTTTTACCCTAACTGCCAAGCCAATTGCTACCTCTTATTCTTATCACACCATCCCCTGAAGGGGTTACCCAAATTGCTGATAGGGAATCAGGCTGCAGACCACTCTGACTTCTTCCATGCTGAACAGGGATGCAGGGTGAAGCAATTGGGCACTCCTTTAGTGTGTCTATCTAAAAGACTCCCAAATTGCCTAACTTTTAACTGTAGGGAGAAAAGAAAGTCCTTGACTGGTGCTTAGGAGATGTGAAGGAGAAGTAAAGGCAAGGGTAGTTAGTATTACAAGTTCTAGACAGGGAACAGAAAAAAGTCAAAACAGGACAATTTTCAAATGTTCATATCAGAGCCCACTGGAATTTCTTAACGAGAGCTTCTAAAGCATCCCTCTGTTGGGTTCCTCCTCATTTTTCTTTTGTCTGCCAAGGCTGGACTCGTGAGTGATAGACTCAGGATTTGTTTTCAGGCGCTTTGATAGCCGTTGGAGTGGCTAGAATCAGTGTCAGTTTCCTTGCAAAGGCTTCTAGATAGGGGGAGAAAACAAATTTAGCCATCATTTTAGAACAACAGTGGGTTATCTCCCTTAGTTACAGTATTGTAGACCAAGATTTGAAGTCTTAAATTTGAGCAGCACTTTGTGATTAGAAACAAAATCATCAATGAGAAATAATTGTCTAAATAACATTTTATACGGACTTAAGCCTAATGTCTGGGAAGTGTAATCCCTTGAACTCTTAAAGAAACATACCGACCATTTTAATCTTTAGTTATACTTTCCTCTTGGGTGTTTAAGACCATACATTGGCCCAAATAAACTAATTTACTTTTACTCTTAAGGTCGTTTGGGATCTGTTCCTCAGGGCTCACATAGGCTTGGGATGAGCTCCTGGCTCCTTTCTTTTACCTGTTTCATCTATGTGAGGATCAGTCAAAGGTCCTACTTGACTGTGGCTGGCTTCACTTGGAAGCATGGAGGAAACGTTTGAAAAGGTAACATTTCTTATGTAGCATCAATTGGTAGTCAAGTATAGCAGAAAAAAGTAGACTCTAGCTTTGGGTTTGAATTCTAGTACATTCCACTTAATCTTGGGCTAATGACCTTCCAAACTGCCCCACTGGCAAAATGAGGACAACAACAATAATATCCAGGAATAACATACCACCAGGCTGTGCTTTGATGGACTTCATCCCCCAGCAAACCTGGCTCTCACCTCTGTCTCAACGTCATGCTTCTGTGGCCCCGTGACAGAGAGGGAGACTTCCAGTTTGTTGCTTTTCACTTCCATTTGCTGATAGTAAGACTTTTATGCACAGGGTTTGCTTCAATATAAAAGTGAAACTAGATAAAGATAAATACATAATAGATTTCAGAAGGAGGAAATTGTGCCAGAGCAAAAAAGCATCAGAAGAAACAAAAGGGACTTACTTTTTAAATCCCTGCTCTAAAAACACATTCTAGCTGTTTTCATTTATTCTCGGAGGCTTTTCTGCCATCTTCCCCCTAAAACTCACTCACATTAACTTTGACAGGGATCATGTTAAACTTAAATGCCAACATGATTCAAGCTAACACTGGCAACTTTATCAGAAAAATGAGTGGTTTTGTTTTTGTTTTTGTTTTTAACAAGACGCCATCAAATTTTCACTTATCTAGCATCACCCAAAATTGTCACAAATACATGTCTTGCCCTTCAATGAAACTGCAAGACTAGAGTTAATTTACAGCCTCTAGAATAGAAGTGGCAGAAGAAAACAGATGTTGAGAGAGCCCACCTTTAGGATCTGCCACAAAGTCTCCACCTATGAATGTCTTTGCAAGATTGCTCACAAGTGTTGCTGTGGAGTCCAGGCAAATATGCAGTTCACTGAGAAAGCCACCCTCTGCCTGGCCTTGCTGCAGATAGACAAGCAGCTTTGACAGAATGTAGAATTACTCAGAAGGTGGGCCACTGGGCATGCCTGTGGGGGATCATCTTGATTAAGTTAACTGAGATGGGAAGACCTGCCCACTGTGGGTGGCACCATTTCCCTGGGCTGTGATTCTAGACTGTATACAAAGGAGAAAGTGAGCTGAGCATAGGGTTCATGGTCTCTGCTTCCTGACTGTGGCTGCTACATGACTAACCAGCTGCTTCAAGCTCCTGCTACCTTGACTTCTCTGCCATGAAGGTCTGAACTGTACCTGTGAACTGTGAGCCAGAATAAACCACTTCTTCTTTAAGTTGCTTTTATCAGGTTATTTTATCACAGCAACAAAAGTAACTAAGATGGCGTGTGCTGTGTCTTGTAGGTCAAAATGATAAAGGGGAAATCAGCATCCCCTCTTGGGGCTCTTTGTCTAATTTTTAAAAAGAATTTAAGGATGGACTCAAAGGGAAACTTGAACACAATTTTATTAGAGTTTAAAAGAAAAACTCCAGGGCAGGCTGGCTGTAAATCTCAGCAGCTGTCCAGAGGAGGAGAATGGAAAGGAGAAGGGGGGAAAAAGCCAGTCATTTAAGCCCACATGGAGGTCAGACACATGGTAGGGAGGGGAGATTTAGAGAAGTATAGGGTAGCCCAAAGCGTTAGGGAAAGAGATAGAAAGAAGAAAAGGAAGGGTTCGCATTTCTGAAGAATTTAGAAAAGTGGGTAGACTTGGGAAGCTTCATGACCCAGTAAACTCTAAGGCCAGGAGCTAGAATTCTGGGGAGGAAAAGTACATTATCTCATTAAAGGACTAAGTATTCTGTCCATCCCTTTAGCATGACTTAAAGTGAACCCATCTTCCTAAGGGGGCATTCCCTTGGCCAGGTAATTGACCTGGCCCAACTGGAATGTTGTTAGATCTCCATTCAGGTCAGACAGTCCATTTTCTTGAGTAGAAGGAGCTCTAGCTTAATTGGCCTTTACTGCTCCTCTAACAAAAGGAGAGCCAGCACAGCCATGTTCTTGTGGGAGGTCTCTCTCCAATGCCTATAGTTGTATCTTTGGGCAAATGCTGTTGGTTGCCTACCAGACAGTCAGATCCCCTTTTTCATCTAACAAAACCATAGTTTTGTTCTGATAGCCATATTCCCAGAACCCATAGATGAATCATATTTATACCAAGCTATTATGGCAGAAGTTCTCTGGGCCAGTGATTAGTCTAGAGGTGAGCAACATGACCCAGCTTTCGTAAGGGGCAAAGGAAAGTCTCGTGAGTAGGGGGCTTGTCAAGGAAAAAAAGTCTTTCCCAATAAAAAGACAGCTATGTGAGAAGAAAGCCCTTTTGTTCCTGACCCACTTTCCTGTCTTGAACACTGTTCTGTGTGGATGCTGTGGTTGGAGCTATGATTCTTTCCATTTGTATCAAGGCAATAACCTAGGGACGAAAAGCAATTTTCCCAGGTGACTGGCACCTCTGGAACTTGGCGGAGTGGAAACAAAAGGAGCTTAAAGTCCTTGATGACTATGTTGAGTGAGTCGATGTGTCACACCTAGAACTGCCTACCTCTGGACTACTGATGTGAGACAATGGGTTGTCTTTAGTATTTAAACATTATAGGTGGAGTTTTTTATTACTTGTAACTGCAAGCATTTTCTAACTGATACAGACCTTAAAAAAGCAAATCAGAGGTCAAGCATGGTAACACATGCCTATAATTCCAGAACTGGGTGAGGTAGGAGTCAGAAGGATCAGGAGTTCAAGGCTAGCCTTGTCTACATGGTGGGTCTGAGGCTGAGGCCAGCATGGACAATATGAGATCCTATATGTCTCAAAGGGAAAGAAGAAAGAACAAAGAAAGGAAGGAAAGAAAGAATAAGGAAAAGAAAGAAAGAGAGAGAGAGAAAGGAGGGAGGGAGGGAGAGAGAGAGAAGGGCTGGGGAGACAGCTCAGTTGTTAAAGTACCAGAACCCAGGAAAAATGCCAGGCATAACAGCACGTGTTTGTAATCCCAATGCTAGGGAGATAGAGACAAAAGGATCTTTGAGGTTTGCTGGCTAGCTCGTCTAACCTAATTGGTGAGCTCCTGGCCAATGAGAAACCCTGTGTCAAAGAAAGTGAACAGCATTCCTGAGGTCCTCTGGCCTCCACACACATAAGTGTACGAAAACACATATGCATGCACACACTTTTTTTTAAAGATCAGGTCAAAGCAATGTTAGCTGCCTTATTCCTGAGTAAAAACATGGGAAGCAGATGTCACTAAAACGAACAAGCTAGCAAAGCATAGATATTAACCTGACTGTGACCTCTTCCATACCACCACGCAATGAGAACTGGAGACAGTGACACCAGAAAGTAATTTGAGGAGTGACATTTTATACAATGCATTCTTCCTTGTTAGAAAGATGATATATTTCTCTGTTAATTAAATCTCTTCTATTCCTGTCTTAGTTTGTTTCTCCATTGCTGTGACAAAACACTCTGACCAATACCAAATTGGGGAGGAAAGGGTTTATTTAGCTTACATATCCCAGGTCACAGTTCATCTGCGAGCCCAAGGTAGGAACTCAGGGCAGGAACCTGGAGGCAGGAGCTGGAGCACAAGCCATGGAGGATCACTGCTTACTGGCTTGCTCCCCTGGCCCCTGCTCAGCCTGCTTTCTTATGCAACCTAGGCCCACCTACCCAGGGGTGGCACCACCCAGAGAGGGCTGGACCCTCCCACATCACTCAACAATCAAGAAGGTGCCCCATGGACATAGTCACAGGCCAGTCCAATGAAGGCAATTCCCCAACTGAGGCTCCCTCCCCAGGTGTGTCAAGTTGACACTAAAGCTATCCAGCACAATCCCTAACTTTACTATTTTTTTTTAAATTTAGTTATTTTTCCTTAATGCATATGAGTGTTTTGCTTACATGTATGTAGTGTACCTCATGGATGCCTGGTGTCCACAGAGACTGAAAGAGGGTGTCAGATTCCTGGGACTGGAGTTACAAACAGTTGTGAGCTGCCATGTGGGTGCTGGAAACCAAACCCAGGTCCTCTGCAAGAACAGGCAGTACTCTTAAGCACCAAGCCATCTCTCCAGACTCATTTATTATATTTTTGTTGTGTATGCTCTACTTAGTTCTTGTTAGATTTATTCTTAGATATTTTATGTTTGGGGCTATGGTCTCTTCGAAGAGACCAGAGTTCTCTAATGATCTGCCTTCTTTTCATCACACAATTGTCCTAAATGACACCAACTCCTGCCCTTCCCCCAACTCCTACTTCAAACTGCTTCTTTATCCTGGGAAATGCACTTAACCTCCCGGGTACATAGGCTTTTGCTTGGACTTGTTTTGGGAGGTCATCCAACCTTGATGGATAAGAAAAGGTAATATTTGGAATCCAGCAAGCTTGAGGTTAAAATATGTCATGTCAGCAATTGCTAAACAACAGTACATCAGATTAGGTCAAGAATTTGTGAAATGTTTGTGTCAAGTGAAATGTCAAAGCACAAAGTGTATGAAGAAAAAAAAAAAAACCCTGTGTCAGTCAAAATGTCATTCTGTCCTGCAGCAAATAATTTATTCCTTTCTGTCTTTAGCACTCTTCTTGTTTCACATGTATTAATGTTGCCTCTAAATAATTGAAATTAATAGTGGCATTATCAGTGGTTTAGGGTAAAAACTAAAGAGCTCATTTAAAAATCACTCAGTCAATTGGAACTCATTTTGAAAATGGAAATTGTTAACCCAGCCTTAAAAATAAGCCATTACCTGATCGTACAAAGCATTCATAGTCCCACTGCCATTTGTTCTGCTAATTCTTATAATATGTATAAAGAAGGCACTGAAGAAGATAGAAAAGAACCCACGCTTTTTTCTAATGCTAAACCCAAGGCATCACAAATGTGATAGAAATGTTTGTGCAGGATGGACACATCCAGGTAAGCCTCAACAAATGGAATTCCAGTAGTTTATTGAGTTAATTATGAAGCAGAACTCTATAATCTTCACCCCCATTTTAACCACTGGTTTTAATTTCTAAGTTGGCAGAGCTTTCCAAAGCATGGCTCCTCTCCACACCATTTGCTTTCTCTGAAAGCAGCTTTCTGTTGCAGAGTCATGATCAAACTGTAGAGAACCTGGTCCTGCTCTGGATGCTACAGCTGCCTGGTTAACAAACCAAAATACCTCTTTGTAGACATCAGGGCCAGGGCTAGGATGAGGTGAGCTGGGCCCCCAGAGCACAACATTTAAGGAAGCACTCCCTTTTGGGTGCTGACTTAGCACCTGCATGATCCCTGAAAGTTGGTGCTTCCTTAAATGTTGCATGACAGGCACTTAGTAATACCATCTTAGTCCTGACCCTGTCAGATATTATTGCTACTATTAGAATCAAAACAAGAGACTTGGAAATTAAGAACAGCTCTATGAATCTACCCCTAAATTGGGTTCCCAGTCTATTATATTAATTCTACATATTAGAACTTTTATAATACAAATTTCTCTCATTTGCTTAAATAGAGAAAATTCTCCAAAAAGGACCCTCTTCACGGTTCAGAGTGAGACTGAAAGAACTGTATGGAACCGCCCTGCTCTGGTTCCAGCTTCAGCTTTTCATTTAGAACTTCACATCATCAGTACAGAGATTTTCCTACTGAAGAAAGCTGAACAAGAGAATTACAGATCATGTGGACTCCCAATTTTCTAGTTAGAATAATAGCTATCTTCCAGTAGCAATGAATCTTGACTCTTAAGGATACCTCTCCCAGAATCAGAATGCATAGAACAGAATATTAAGCATCAGATAGTTTCAAGATGGAAAGACAGCAAAGGAGGGGAACCTTTGTATGATCTTGCAGCAGACTATTCCTCTCCATGTATCAATCACTCAATAAATATAAATTGTACACCTACCATATACTCAGCAAACCCTGTAAAGTTTACCTTCAAAAGCCATAGGAGACATGGCTCAGTGGGCAAAGCTTGTTCCCCAACACCCACATAAATGTGTGGCAGCGTGCATCTGTAACCCCAATGCTAGGGAGGCAGAGACAGGTAGATTCTATGGGCTTGTTGGCCAGGCAGTCTAGCCAACTGGTGAGTCCCAGGGTCAGTGAGAGACCCTGTGTTTAAAAAACAAAATGAAGTGTTAGTGAGATGGTTTAGCAGATAAAGGTACTTGCTGCCAAGGCTGATAACCTGAGTTCAATTCCTGGGACCCACATAATGGAAGGAGAGAGCCAACTCCTACAAGATGTCCTTTGACCTCCACATGCACATTGTGGTTTGTGTGTATCCACACACTGACACCACACACACACACACACACACACACACACACACACACACACATACACATACACAATAATAAATATAATTTAAAATTTAAAGAATAAGGTGAATGATAGAGGAATACCCAATATTGTATTGATCTCTGGCCTGCACATGCAAGTGCATCCATACACACAGGCATACAACACACACACACACACACACACACACACACACACATGCACACACACATACACACAAAAAGGAGTCTAAACCCAGTACTTCACATTACATGCACAGTAGCTGTCTAAAGCTGGTACTGCTTTCTCATGCCTAAAGTAATGGAACCTGTCTATTTCCACTCTTGACTCCCTGACATACATTCTTCATCCAGTAGTCAGACTGATCCTTCTGAAAGAATATAATGTACCTCTGCTCAAAACTGACTACTGGCCTCCTATGGGTTAGAGGAAAAAAAATCTCAAACTCATAACCCTCTTTGGCTGCTAAGTCTGTATGATCTGACCCACACCTCACTGATCTCATTTCCCATCATACTCGCCACACTTATGCCACTACAGAGGGTCAGGACCCTCTCTCAGGACACTCTAAGCATGCTTTCATCCTAGCACCCCTCTCTATACTAATTCTGACGCTTGAATCATTTACTCCTATTTATCTGCATGGTTTTTTATGTTTAAGTGTCATCTTTTTAAATATTTTATTATTCTTATTTTATGTGTATTGCCTGCATGTACATAAGTGCACCTGTATCAATCAATGCTCACAGAGGTCAGAAGAGGGCATCGGATTCCCCTGGAACTGGAGTTACAGACAGTTGTTAGCCTCCATGTGGGTGCTGAGAATCCAACCCAGGTCCTCTGCACAAGGAGCCAGTGCTGTTAACCACTGAGCCAACTCTCCAGTCCCCAAATAAGTGTTTTTAAAGTGTCCTTTAGTGTGACTACATAGGTTTTCTTTCATAAAAATTGCAATGTAGTGTTCTCCTAGCCTGCACTACTATCCTCAGGGCTCTTGGGGTAAGTCTATAGCTCAGCTCTCCGCGCTAGGACTCCCTAAGCCTCATTCACCCTTCCACTTCTGACCTTCGCGGCATTGCATGACACGGGTGCACTCACATACATGCAGGCAATATGCTCGTACACATAAAATAAATAATAAGCACTACTATCCTCAGGCCTCTTGGGGTAAGTCTACAGCACAGCTCTCCGAGCTGGGACTCCCTAAGCCACATTCACCCTTCCACCCCCCCCCCCTCGCCGTTCTATACTCCTAGTTTGAGCCCTGCGCCACTCCTAGTCTTGGGGCCCCAGACACCTGGGGAACCAATACTGCTTCCTGACCCTTCTCACCCAGAGCAACCCAGTCCCTTTCTAG
>NW_008345581.1:466150-491195 GCF_000622305.1 Nannospalax galili
TCATCTTACTTCAGAAGTGACCATAACCCCTTATATAAAACAGTAACTTCTGGGGCTGGAGAGATGGCTCAGCAGTTAAGAACACTGACTGTTCTTGTAGAAGACCTGGGTTTGAATCCCAGCACCCTCGTGGCAGCTAATAACTGTCCGAAAAAAAAATTGCAATGTAGTAAATGTCATCTTACTTCAGAAGTGACCATAACCCCTTATATAAAACAGTAACTTCTGGGGCTGGAGAGATGGCTCAGCAGTTAAGAACACTGACTGTTCTTGTAGAAGACCTGGGTTTGAATCCCAGCACCCTCGTGGCAGCTAATAACTGTCCGTAACTCCAGTTCCAGGGGATCTGACAGTCTCTCCTGTCCTCCGTGGGCATTGCACGGCATGGGTGCACTTACTGACATGCAGGCTATACACACATACACATAAAATAAGAAATAAATAAAATTTTTAAAAAAAAGAAATTTCCACCACTTTCTATTATTTCTGAAATATTTTCCTTTAACCATCTGGTGAGTTTTCTATTTTGCCCCAGCAGGATTTTAGGATCCATGAAATTTTTACCTTGTTTTAACTTATGGCTATCTCCCAGCACCTAGAACACTGCTAGGAACATGTAGAGACTAGAGAGACCACACATAGGCACTGCACAACAAGGGTGCACCTACCTACATGCAGGCAATACCCTCACACACATAAATAAAAATAACAAATAAAATATTTTTAAAAAGAAGTAAGTGTGAATACATGTAGGTTATGCAGTAATTCTGGTCACTAGAAGAAACTATTCTTCGTTGTCTCAGGACTGGTCTCTGGTCTAGACAAGAGTGTTTCAGAACGCTTGCTCTCCGTTTGCTTTCTGATGCACCAGATGAGGTCTATGAGAGCAACAGAACACTTCAGATCAAAGTGAGATTTTTTAACATGATCAAGTGGAAGACTAGAATTGTGTTTATTGGGTCTGCAATGCAGCTATTTCCTCTGACTTGAACATGACCACTGCGGTTTTGAGTCAGAGCAGTTACTATCACACACATGAAGGCCTGTTGACCTTTCCTAATGGAAGGAGGAGGTAGGGTCCTGGGGTTCACAGGGTTCATGAACCATCATGAGATCCTCATGAAGCCCTTTCTTCCCCAAGGTTCTGTAAGAGGCGAACAACTGACTGGTGCGGGACTCTTCGGCAGTGTGACTGCTCGTTAGTTACCTAGGGCACTCCAGTAGTGCACCTCCAGTAGTGCCATATATACCTCTTCAGTGGTTTAACTGCTTAGAGGTTTCACAGGAGGCTTCTTTATCACCCACCCTCCTGTAAGTAACCCCAGTGAACTTGTTAGTTTACCAAGGTGGACTTAGATGGAGTACTTCCTTCGGTCTGTCAATACCCTCTATCTGAAGTTTTTACATCTCTCCAGGAAAAGTTACGACGGGGTTACCATAAACAAATACAGGAGGAGCCGACTTGAGGGTTGGGAATTGAAAATCAACAATCTACTTTGGGATATAAATTTAAGGTCTGGTACATATCCAGGTGGAGATGTTGAGTAGGCGATTGGAGATGAGTATATATAGTTCATTGGCAAGGTCTGGGCAGGGTGTATAAATTTGTCAGTGTATAAAAGGAAATTAAAGTCATAGACTTGAATGGGATAGCCTAGAGATGAGTGTAGACAGAGTACTGAGGTCTAACCCCTGAGCATGCCAGCGTTTAGATGATGAGAAGACATCAGTGAAGCATTACTGTGAAGGACAGATGAGGAAAGAGATAGTAATTGAAGGCTAGGGGTCTAAGGAGAATATTTTAAAGATGAAAAATGTTATAGTATATTCAGGGCAATGGAAACAATTCATTGTGAGGAGAATTAATGATGCTGAGAAGAACTTTTAAAGAGTGAAGTTCTAGGGGAAAGATGAGAGGCCGCGTGCTGTGCCGAGGCTGAGCTTAGAAGCACAAACCCAGCACTGAGAGCTCGTGCACCAATGCGGAAGGTAGGCGGATGTGGTAGTAGGAGGTTTTTAGGAGTCTTCCAGTTGCTTCTATTTTTCTCAGCAAAATCCTGGACTAGAAGTCTCACTGGGATGGGGAGCAGTAAGAATCGGGTGTCCAGGGGACTATTCTGGGTGGAGGTGAGGAGATGTGAGATGTTTGAAACACTATGCAGAGTGTAGTGATGCAATTATTGAAATGAGTAGGTTGAGGCACTGACCCAGGAATAGTGACTGAGGCAGAAATGGAGATAAAACTACACAAGTGACTAGATAGGGTTTGGGATTAGAGAGTCTTTTCCAATGTAATGTAGTTGTGATTAAGAGCTTTTAGCTAATCTTTACCAAGTGCCTCCCGGGAATCACAAAAACCTCTATTACAACCTCAAGAATTGAGCTGGAGAGATGGGTCAGTCATTAAGAGCACATACGGTTCAGTTCCCAGGATCCATGTTTGGTGGCTCACAACCACCTGTAACTCCAGATCCAAGGGATCCAACACCTCCATCGGCACCTGCACTTACACACATACACACACATAATTAAAAATAAAATAAATCTTTAAAAACTTCAAGAACTGAAGATTTAGCCTCTGGTTATTGCATCTGCATCACATATGACAAAGAGGGGTCTCCCAAAGCCAAAGTTTCAGTAACTGGCTCAGAGTAACAGCTGCAGGATTCAAGCTCAGAGTCTTCTGACCCTAAAGCAAGGCTGTTTCCCTGGGCCTGCACCATCCTCTCCAGTTGAATCACAAGCATTTGTTTGTTTGTTTGTTTGTTTGTTTGTTTGTTTTTTCAAGACTTAAAAATCTTCATTTTGGTTCAGGTACATCTTAATCTAATCCAGATCTTTATACACACATTACTGGTAAACAAATCCTGCCCTGCCCAAGGTTCAGCCTGAGAAGAAACACTCAAAACTCCCAGGAACTTCACTGCTCCCAGCCTTCTTTCAGCCCCCCAAACACTCCGTGTGTGCTATCAATACAAGGACCCAAGCTCACAGTCTTTCCTAGGAGCCTCCTTTCAGGGTCTTCTTGGCCTCCGCGGTGAAGCACCTCCTCAGGGCCTTGAACTCCTGCATGCAGAAGTTCTTCCTCAGGTGGCTTCCCTGGCTGTGGAGGCCTGTATGCTCCTGCATTACAACCGGCCTCAGTCCAGCAGGACTCCGGGCGCTTGGCAGAAGACGTGGAGACCAGATCTGCAGGCGCCCACATACAGCCGTTTACGAACATGAGCGGCTCTTCCAGGACACGCAAGTTTTCATCCATAGCTTCTAATTGCTGCCTAGTTCATCCAGGAAGTCTTAATTCCCAACTTTTGTCGTTTGGGCTTGAGATAGAAGTCTCATCTGTGGCTGGTGGCCTCACTATCCTGAGGGAATAAGCCTCTTTTTCCTCTTCTAGGTTAATGTTTTTAAAATCTTGGTAATCAACATAATGTGGCAAGTATAACAGCCTTAGTCTGTTGGGTTTGCTTGCTTCATGGGGAAGCAGTAGCGATTTACTGTACATGTTGTAACCCTTCCTCCATTGAGAAAAAAAGAAAGCAAGACCTGATACTCTGTCACTGGTTTTCCCAGAATGTTTTACTATAAGACCAGAATTTTCTGACCCCAGGAGATAATTTATATAAGTGATGCAAGAAGAAAATAGAAACATAAAATAAAAACATAAGGGGCTGGAGAGATGGCTCAGCAGTTAAGAACACTGACTGTTCTTGCAGAAGACCCGGGTTCGAATCCTAGCACCCACATGGCAGCTAACAACTGTCCGTAACTCCAGTTCCAGGGGATCGAACAGCCTCTTCTGTCCTCCATGGGAATTGCATGACATGGATGCACTTACACACATGCAGGCAATACACACATACATATAAAATAAAAATAATAAATAAAATATTTTTAAAAAAACATAAAAATTCAGTTCCTGGGACCTACATGGTGGGAGAATAGAATCCACTCCTGCAAGCTTTTCTCTGACCTCTACATGTGCTCTCTCTCTCTCACACACAGAGACAGAGACAGAGAGAGAGAGAGATAACACAGAGAGGCACACACTAAAATACATGAATACATGTAAAAAAATTCCCACAAAAGAAACATATATTTTAGCTGGAAAAAATAAGCTTTCTTTCTGCTTTGTGATGATTCTTCTAGAGAAGAAAGGAATCCTATCCTTAACGGCCCAAAGGAGGATAAAACAGTCACAAGTGATGTCATCAATGATAATCATCCAAACCAAAGCTGTCCAATAGAAGTTTCTGTCATAAAGGAAGTGTTCAATACCTGTGCCTTCCAGTTCAGAAACTATTAGCCAATGTAGATATTAAGTGCCTAAAATATAGCTAACACAATTGAAAAACTAAATTTTTAATTTTATTTAATTTCAATTTAAGCCATAAGTCACTAATGACTATCACATCAGACTGTGAAGATCTAGTATGTCCATAGAACCTTATCATGAAGACCCTTGTCTAGTCAGATCCTCTTTGTGTGTGGGGGGGACGCCAGAGATTAACATTGCTTCTCCACATTTTTTTTTTTTTTGAGACAGGGTCTCTCACTGAATCTGGAGCTCACTAATTCAGCTAGAGTAGCTGATCAGCAAGCCCCAGGGATTCTTCTGTCTCCACCTCCCCCAACCCCTGTGCTAGGATTATAGGCATTCACAGCACACCTACCTTTTTTTAAAGATTTTTTTAAATTTATGTTTATTTTATCTAAATGAGTATTTTGCCTGCTTGTATGTAAGTGTATCACATGCTTGTAGTGCTATCAGGTCCCCTGGAACTGGAGTTACAGATGATTGTTAGCCACCATGTAGGTTCTGGGAACCAAACCCAGATCCTCTGTAAGAGCAATCAATGCTCCTAACTGTCTCCCCAGGCCTGGTCAGTTCCCCTTAAGAAAGAAAAAAAGTCAGTCTCTAGGAGCTGGACATGTAACTCTGTTAGTAGAATGTTTGCCTAGCATGTATGAAGCCCTGGGTTTTGATCCCCGGAACTGTGTTTAAGAATCCAGGCATGATAGCACTGGGAAGGTGGAGGCTGGAGGATCAAGAGAACAAAATCATCCAGAGCTCCAGAGTGAACTCAAGGCCAGCCTGCGCTAAATGAAACCTTGCCTCAAAAAAAAAAAAAAAAAGAGAAAGAAAGAGAGAGGGTAGGGAGAATGGAATGGAGGGGAAAAGGGGAAGGAGAAGAGAGGAGAGAAAAGAAGAAGGGCGTGGGGAGAGAGGGAGGGAAGAAGAGGCTAGAGAGGTGGTTCAGTGGTTAAGAGCACATACTGCTCTTGCAAAGGACCCGAGTTCAGTTCCTAGCATCTACATTGGGTGACTGATGACCACTTATACTTCAGCTCCAGAGGATCCAGTGCCCTCTTCTAGCTTCCACAGGCACTGCACACACACACACATACACACACACACACACACACACACACAATTTTACAAAAAATAAAATCATTTTAATAAGAAAGGGAGTCTCTCCCCTCTTCAAACAAAAGGCAAACCCCTTGTAGTCATGTCCTATAACTACACCAAACCCCCACAAAGTATAAGATTAAGCCAACACATACTTATCATCTCACTGTTTATGAATCAAGAAGTCTGAATACAATGTAGCTCACTTGGCTTCTCTGCTCAGACTCTCACAAGGCCTAAGCCAATACACTGGACTGTGTTTTCTGGAGGCTCTATGAAAGAATCCACTTCCTAGTTTACTGGGGTAGTTGGAAGAATCCAGTTCTTTGCTGCTGCAGACCTCTCTTCTCTGTCTTTGGTCCTTGTACAGGGCCCCTCTGCCTCAGATCCCACAGTAATGCGATGCACCATTCTCATACTCTGATGTCCTCCTCAGCCGGGAAAAAGCTCTATTTTAAGGGCTTATGTAATTATACTGGACCCACTAAGAGAATCCATTTTAAGGTCAATTGATTAGTAACTTTAATTACATTTGCAAAGTCTCTTTTACCAGTTAGCATAATATAACCATGGGAATAATGCCAGGGGATAAATATCATAGGCCTAAATTCTGCCTCCATAACTCATAACATAAAAGAACCTGGTAAGGTTATAATCCATAATTTCTTGGTGTCTTGACTAGAAAATAAAATGGCCATATTGAAGAAGTAATTTTTAAATTTTTATTTTCTATCTCTCAGAGTCTTAAGTTATGTTTTTCATTTCCTCACTGCAAGGAGCAGGGCTCTAAAAGGACACCCAGTGTTTCCGATTACTTTCCTTGGAGAGTCTTGGTCTTCCCAAGAGCCCCCAGCAGAGGGCTGTTCCACCACCTTGGAGAGCCTTTCCCATCCAACCATTCTGATATTGGTTGGGGTTTAGCTGGTGCTGGGTTAGATATTAAGTCCTGATAAGGGCAACCTAGCCCGGAGGCTGTTAATTAATGAACAAACCTTGCATGCAAACTGAACTACATAGTTCTAGTTAGCAATTTCCAAGAAGAAAAGGAAGTGAATGGAAAAATACTTCCTTCTAATGAGGTGAAAAGAAATATCCAGTTTTCAAGTCCTAAACAAAGAGCTGCTTTGTGTCTGTCCTCCTGATGAGAAGGGAGGAAGGCATCTTTGAGCCATGAGTTCTGAGAAGGGAACACCAGTTGTTACCTGAAAGAGGGTGAATGAAAGGAAAGCTGATGCAATTGCCAAGCATAAGCATGCAGGTGGTCTGGATTGACTCAGAGGGCCACAATGTTGAGAAACAGATAAGAATCAACCAAAAGTTTTACACATCCCGCTGTCTTTTGACAGGGGCAATGAAAATAGAGAGGAAGGAAAGTCTACTCAGCTTACCTTGGAAACCAGCTATCTTGTTTAGGACAATATTTTGAAAAGCTAGGTGGAGGAAGAGGGTGAGTTCTGAGACTGAGGTTGGTAGGGATTAATAAAGAGGCAGTTAAATTCTGCTTTCAAAAATGAGAAAGGAAGGTGAGCATGGTGATGGATGTTGGTTATCCCAGCACTTAAGAGGTGGAAGCAGGAGGACCAGGAGGTCAGAGCCATCCTCAGCTACACACCAAATTCAAGGCTAGCCTGAGCTACAAGAGACCATGCCTCAAAAAAAAAAAAAGAAAAGAAAAGAAAAGGGAAGGTCTAGGGGTGGCTGAAAGGCAGAGTGCTTTCCTAGAATGTGCAAGACCCTGGGTTCTACCTGCAGCACCGCACAAGGGAATCGGGGAGACTTGGAGTGGAAGAGAATAAAAGAAAGAAGAAATACATGGGGTGAAGAGGAGACCAGAAAAGAGGCAGCATGGTTCGAGTGTAAATACGGGATTTGACAAAGGGGATTTTAAAGAGCAGGGTCATCTGATATTAACTCTATGTCATCCACTGTCTAGTAGTAATTGGTGCTCTTGCCAGCAGTCAAAGGCCTACAACATGACAGCTGTGAGTGCTGATTTGGGAAGGAGCTAAGGAAAAGGAGCCAAGTTCCATGATTAGGTCCACATGAGTTGGAAGTGATCTCATCAAAAGTTGGAAATCAGAGCAGATGTAGTCAGAAATACCATCATCCCATGGGTCGTACATAAACCTAGGGACAGCACTGTACTTCTTAAAGGATGGGGCTTGAACCAATCTTAACATTTACTAAGAGGCCAGTAACCCCTGCTGACTTCTCCTAGACTACCGATACACTGATTCAGCATTACATTGATCTTACTGCTTTTCCTGTCTTACTCTGTCACAATTTTTCCAGAATGAGTTCATGGTTTTTCCCATCTTGGACCAAGTTCCCAGCTTCATATCTAAATCTTCAGTGGCTGGCCTCCTTCCCAGTACAGGATTAGGTGAGGTGTGCTCACCCTGGCAATGGGCAGCAGGTATCAGGAAGGCCCACTGCCATGGTGACAAAGACTCTTGGGAGCAGTTTTATCTGTGGTCACCAAGTCTTATGATTTGAATATGAAGTACTCACCTCCAAGTGTTCAAGTATTGAAGGCTTGGCCTTCAGCTAGCAGATCTAGTTACTGAGAAGTGATTGAATCATGATCGCTCTGACCTAATCAATGGATTCATCTACTGATAGATTTCTAATTCGATGGCATTATTGAAGGTGGTATAAACCTTCAGAGGTGGGAGCTGGATGAAGTAGGTGGCCAGAGGATGCCCTTGGGTTCTTGGGCTCTCTCTCTCTCTCTCTCTCTCTCTCTCTCTCTCTCTCTCTCTGTCTCTCTCTCTCTCGGCAGTCATGAAGTAAGCAACTTTATTCCCCCACAAGCTCTTGCCTCCATGTTCTGCCTCACTACAGCAAGCTGACCATAGACTGACTCTTCTGAAACCAATATAAATGAAAACTTCTGAAATTTGGGGGCTCAGCAAGAAAGGATGCTTATTGCCAAGCCTGACAACCTGAGTTTCATCCCTGGAACATACATGGTGGAAGAAGAAGGAAAGAACTGACTCCCACAAGTTGTCCTCTGACCACCACATGTGTGTTGTGGCACACACACACACACACACACACACACATACACACACACACACAAAAAGTTAACTCTCTGAAACCAACATTAATCCTCCTTTAAGCCATTTCTCTTAGGTAGTTGTCACAGAAACTAAAAGTGTAACATATCAAATCAAGCTCCTTTGGTTAAGAGGTTTAGGAGCTCACTTCTTATCTCTCCTGACTCTGAGTAATCTATAGCCAAGGCTCCATGCTTCCAGAAGGATGCAAATATAGAACCCAAATATGAGGAAAGCTATGGTTAACTTACAAGGCCCTTTGCATAGACAGAGATCACAGAAAGCCTGGACTATATGTATTTTTCATCCCTTTAATCCAGGTATGATAATTCTACCTTCCTTACTTGAGGCTGGCTCAATGCAAAATGCTAAATAACGGTATAGCCATGTCCCTAGGGAGAAGCCTTTCATGGCTGGCCAGATCATAACGGGTAGCACCGAGCTTGAGACCCTACCCAGCACCCTCTCTGCATAAGCATAGAAATCCCTTATGTCAGCAGCCCAGACGATCCAGACTACTTAACAATGCTTTATCTACCTCTCTACCTTGACATTCTTCACCTCCACCCTAAGTGCTAGCCCCTTTGGTAAACTTCCTACATTCATCACCTTTATTCTCCCCCTGACACATCCTGCTACTTCTATAACCCTTCTGCTGGGCCCTGATCCCTCAGCCATTTGTAAACTCCCTGACTTTTCCAACATTAGACCTTCCCATGGGCTCCTGTTCTGGTTAGTTTTTGTCAACTTGACACAAACCTAGACATAACTGGGAAAAAGGAAACTCAGCTGAGGAGTTCACTCCATCGTATTGATTTGTTGGCATGTCTATGGGGCATTTTTTTTTTAGTTTCACACTGATATAAGAGGGTCCAGCCCACTGTGGGCAATGTCATCCCTGGATGGGTAGGCCTGGACTGTATAAAGATAGCTGACCATGAGCCTGATAGCAAGCCAGTAAGCGACATTCCTCCATTGGTTTCTGCTTCAGTTCCTACCTCCAGATCTCTGCCTTGAGCTTCTTCCCTGGCGTCTTTTGATGATGAACTGTGACCTGTAAGAAGAAATAAACCCTTTCCCCCCCCCCCAAGTTTCTTTGGGCCCTAGTGGTTATCACCACAGAAAGCAAATAGGACAATTCTGTTATTCTACCCTAAGTTAAACAGTACCTTGCTAAAGGACACTGCCTTCCCTGAAGCTTGGTGTTCTTCCCCTGGGTGTTTTTGATGTTAACCTGTGCCCTGTAAAAAAAAAAAACCCCTTCCCCCCCCCCCCAAGTTTCTTTGGGCCCTAGTGGTTATCACCACAGAAAGCAAATAGGACAATTCTGTTATTCTACCCTAAGTTAAACAGTACCTTGCTAAAGGACACTGCCTTCCCTGAAGCCCAGGCAAGGGAAGATTCTTGCTCTTCATGCATTCTAGGGCTGTTTAGGTTAAGGGGTAGATTGACTCTCATTCCCAAAGTCCACAGTCTTATTTTTCAGTCTTTCATAAAAACCTTCCACCCCTTCTTTTGGCTGGTTTTTTTCATCTATCCTTTCTTTTTTAATATTTTATTTATTATTTTTATTTTATGTGTATGAGTTGTTATGCCTGAATGTAAGTGCACCCCTATGGTGCAATGCCCATGGAGGTCAGAAGAGGGCATCGGGTGCCTTGGAACTAGAGTGACAGACAGTTGTTAGTTGCCATGTGGGTGGTAGGAACCAAATCCAGGTCTTCTGCAAGAGCAACCAGTGGTCTTAACCGCTAAGCCAGCTCTCCAACCCCTCATCTATCACTCTTTTAGCCAGGTTACTAGTAACTTCTACCTCTCCCCCACATCAGTCAATCCTGCAGTTTCACTCTGAATATGAGCTTTACCCAGAACTATATCAACTCTGCCAACTTACACTCTATAACCCCACCAATAACCATTACCAGTCCATTTTTCAGTTCCGTCTTTTAAAGAAAGCAAATAAAGACATGCCTATGGTACAGGCCTGGGATCCCAGCTACTTGAGCAGCTGAGGCAGGAGAATGCAAGTTCAAGGCTTGCCTGAGCTATATATAGTGAGTTCATAGCCAGCCTGAACAACTTAGTGAGAACTTATCTCAAAAACAAATTTTAATATTGTGAAAGAGAAGTGGGCCCAGTGGTACATGCCTTTAACTCCCTCAGGAGGCAGAGGAAGGCTTATCTCTGTGAGACTGAGGCCAGCCTGTTCTATTCAGAGTGAAGATACAGACCTGAGCCAAATGCAACACACTCAACCCAGTTATGGCCCAGAGTTGAGGACCACAGGAAGGGCCCACTCAAAGAACTGGGGTAGAAAGAGTGAAGGAGGTTCCCTGAGGCACAGCAAGGTTAGGCGTTAGAGCTGACTCAGGAAATGAAGCTGGCAGTATCAAGTATAAAGTAGGCCCTTCCCACAAGGCATTCCACACCCCACCCTCTTGCCTTCTTACATACACACATGCCACCTGGATGCCTGTGAGCTGGGCACCCAGCAAAGATGGCAAGGAACCTGGCCCCAATATCTACAGGTTAAAAGCAATCGGAAATTTATACCCATATCCCCCTGGTTTTGGGGACTGAAACCATTGATCTACTGGTCTCCCTGGAAAGGGGTGTCACTCATGGGAGCATCTTTGATGATACATTCAGGGTAAAGACTAATAGTGCTTCATTCATCAATTGATCATTTACTGAAAACCCAGTATATGCTAAATCTAGGGTTAGGTGCTAAGGACACAAAGATAAATATAAGCAAGACAAAAATGATAATGCAAATATATCCAGAGGGGTTGGGGATTTAGCTCAGTGGTAGTGTGCTTGCCTAGCAAGCGCAAGGCCCTGGGTTCGGTCCTCAGCTCCTAAAAAAAAAAAAAAAAAAAAAAAAAAAAAAAAAAAAAAAAAAAACTCTGGGTTCAGTTCCAAATATATCCAGAGCCTTCTGCTCCCACAAACCAAAACACTCCCAACCTTTGGAAGAACTCCTTTTGTATCTTCCTTCTGGAGCTTTGTCATACTCATCAGGAAAATGAATGAAAAGGAGAATGGAAAGAAACCAAAGCAGACCGTCCAATAAAGAACGGAGCCAGAGATGAGAGGGTGGGGAGGGCGTAGTGGATGGGAAATGAGAAAAAAGACAGACAGACAGCGGGAATGAAGCTGATGTGGGGTGTGAGAAAATCAGCAGCAGATGGATCAGTAGGGGGACTTGAGCAGGCACATGAGGTAAAAAGGCCGGAGTTCCCACACTAGCACTGAGTGCGTGCGTGCGTACATGCATGCGTGCGTGTGTCTGTATGTGTGTCTGTGTGTCTGTCTGTACACCTCTGTGTGTCTGTCTGTAGCACCTAACCCTAGATTTAGTATATACTGGGTTTTCAGTAAATGATCAATTAATGAATGAAGTACTATTAGTCTGTCTGTGTGTCTGTCTCTGTGTGTCATAAAATGTTGCAAGTACTTCCAGGTGGACATAGGACATAGAGTGGCAAATGAGAGAGATGTCACCTAGCTAGAGGAAAGTTGGGTGCACTGGGCAGTGAGGTCAGAGCAATTTAAGAGGGGGATTTTTGGCTTCAGAACTGACTACCAAGAGTAGTCTATGGCTCAGTCCTGGACTGAGAAAATTCAGCCTCTGTCCTTGAAGCAATCATAATTTGACCACCTGTACTTCCCTCCCGCACATCAGGCAGCAGCCCACCCAGACTAACCAAAGTTTCTTTTCCTTTACTAAGTTTCCTGTGTAGGATGTGCCTGCCTTTCTACTCCAATATCACCCAAACAAAGGAAAATGTGTGTAGACGGAGAGTGTTAGTGTGCGAGAACTCTGTACCAACTCATGTAAGCATGGAAAGGGAAAACAGTGAATGCTAAATGAAGCCTGAAATTATATAAGTGAAACACAAAGTCAGCCCCAGAGCTCTGCAAGATTATAGCTGAGGTTTGCATTCATTTTGCTACCCCCAGGCACAGGAGGACCTAGAGTTTCCAAGCAGGGCTGAAGCAATCACTTTGCTAGCGTGTGCCAGCCAAGTGACTCACTCCCAAACTTGTTTAATATGAAAACAGCATTAGGAGACTGGATACAGCCTCAGGGAGATCAGCTGCTAACCAGCTCAGATTATAGCTTCAATCCCTCAAATGCAGCCACTTACAACATTTCTCCACATGTCTTCAGAAATGCACAGCCCCGCATTCAGGAAAGGGACTGTCCTCAAAGTCCACAGAATAGACTTCTGGCTCTCATTCTCTAGCAGTTTATCAAGAAACTTGGGTCCATTTTTGCAGAAAATAGAAACTTGTCACTTTGTCCATAAAATGGAGAAACACCTTCCCTGTCCAACCTTTGTGGTAGTTTTGAGGGATTGAGTGAGAAATGTTACGAAAATTAAGCAAGATGACGAATCCAGGAAAGCACTATATGCTAGGTATTCCATTACACACAAGTGCCATAAATCTCCTTTTACACTTTATTGCTACTAGAGGGAGGTTTTGTTTGTTTTTTTTTTTAACATAGCAGGAATGAGGAAATCACAACAAAACTTTTGCTTCATACTTTAATAACAACAGCATTGGAAAGCACCAGTTTAGCTGCCTATTGTGGACTTTTGTCATCCCAGGTAATAAATTGTAATGTTTTCAAAGAGATTAGATCTCCCTCTTCACTGTATCTGGAGCTATTAGTTAGACCATCTCTGCTGTTTTCCAGCCAGTAGTTTAAAGGGACTGTTGTTTGGGAAGCATATGCAACGGTTCCTGCTACCTGCAATCATATGAAAAAGAAAACATACCAAAGGGCGTTTCTTGTTTCCTCTACCTTTCCTTCCTAGCCCCTTCCTCTGTCCTTTTTTCTTTCTTTCTTTCTTTCTTTTTTCTTTTCTAGCCCCCCTTTTTTTTAATCTCCTAGAGGAACTGGGATGTGGTAGGTGAGGTGAATTAGGTAAGTATGGCTTTTGCTTTAAGTGCATATTTTGGTGGAGCACAAATAGAAAGAAAAAAGAAAACACAAAAAGGTAATATATTTTAGAACAACATTTTTTAAATGACTGCAGAAACTCATGATAAACAAAATATCAAAATTTTAAAGATCAGTGGCCATGTCATGCTGGGATATATTAAAGATTCAGATGAAAGGAAAAGCCAGTAATCCCCACCCTGTCTTTATCTAAAATGTTGGTATTTGTTCACTGTGGACTTTTGCATTTGTGTGATGTGTCATGTGTAGCATTCTTTCTTTCTTAGCATTTAGTATTATAGTTTGCCATAGAATTGGTATAGTATAGTATTGATGGCTTCTTGAATTTGGTTAAATGCTGTTCATGTGGTATTTGGAAACAAGCATGGCTCCCAGCAATCAAAAACCAACTTGAGACTGGAAAAAGAAATTGAAGATGACACTAGAAGACAGAAAGACCTCCTGTGCTCATGGCTAACAGAATTAACTGTTAAAATAGCTGTATTATGAAAGCCATATACAGATTCAATGCAATCCTCATCAAAATTCCAATGGCATTCCTCTTAGAACTAGAAAAAGCAATACCAAATTTCTTACGGAAGCACAAAAGACCCCAAAGAGCCAAAGCAATCTTAAAGCATAAAAAGAAAAACACTACTGCCAGGTGTGATGGCACACACCTTTAATCCCAGCACTCAGGAGGCAGAGGCAGGCAGATCTCTGTGAGTTCAAGGGCAGCTTGGTCTACATAGTGAGTTCCAGGACAGCTGGGCTACAGGGAGACCCTGTCTCAAAAAGACAAAAAAAAAAAAACAAAACCACTACTGGAGGTCTCATAACACTGATCTCAAATTTTACTACAGAGGCACAGCAACAACAATAACAAAAATGCATGGTTCAGGCACAAAAAATACACATGTAGAGCAATGGGATAGAATAGAGGCTGGAGAGGTGGACGGCCCAGTGGTGAAGCGAGCACTGCTCTTACAGAGGACAAGAGCTTCATTCCCAATACCCACAAAGGACAGGTCTCAGCTGCCTATAACTCCAACTCCAGGGGATCTGATGCCCTCTTCTGGCTTCCTTGGGCACCTGCACCCATGCACATACCCACATGCAGACACACACATAATTAAAAATTTTTAAATACATTTTTATACAATTTTCTTTCCCTTTTTTTTTAAAGACAAGGTCTCATGAGTCCAGAACAGCATCAAATTTGTGGCCAGTGATGACTTTGAACTTCTTATTCCCGTCTCTACTCCCCAAGTATTGGGATTACAGGCATGTACCACTACACCTGGTCTTCCAGATGCTGGGGATTAAACCCAGGGCTTCATGCATTCCAGACAAGCATTCTAACTGAGCTACATACCCAACTCTCTGTTCATCCTTCAATAAAAAAAAAAATCACAACTTCATTTGGTAAGAAATCTGTCCTGCATCAGCTCAGGCCTGTAAGCCCCAATAGGACAGAGAGGCAGGGCCTCTGTCTCTGTCCTCCTTTGGGGTCTTCCTCTTCTACTCATTATTTGATTTTTTGATTGCTATCAAATGGTAAGTGGTTAGCAAGAGAGGAGGGGAAGGGGAAAAACCAGTTCTTTGGTGGCTCACTTTCCTTGGCCACAATAATTAACAGGGATCCTTCCTTTGTGGACATTGAGAATGGCTCATCAGAGTTTCCCCAGGGGATGTTCCCTCACGTATTGGTACTGGAAAAAAACAGAGTCCCCTCTTGGGGGTTCTTAGCCTCCTTAATAAAATAATTTAAGAATAGACTCAAACGGAAGTTCAAGGACAATTTTATTAGAGTTTAACACAAAAACTCCCAAGGCAGGGAAGCTGTAATTCTCAGCTGCTGAGAGGAGAATGCAGAAGAGAAGGAAAGAAAGCCAGGCTGATTAATCTGGCATAGACATCAGACACATGGTGGGGAAGGAGGCTTTAGAGAAAGAGTAAGGAAGCCCAAGTGTCAGAAAAAAGAAAAAACAAACAAGCAAACAAACAAAAAACTACTGGGGTTCTGGCCAGAATCCAAAAGAGACAGAAAAAAGAAAAAAGAAAAGTTGTGCCTTTCTCAGGCCTCAGAGAGGTGGGCAGACCCAGCCAAACTTCATGGTGACTGGTAGGGACTGCCACCTGGGAGGATGGGAATTCTGAGAAGGAAAAGAATAGTATCTTATTAAAGGAAAAATTATTCTGGCCCAACTGGAATATTAGGTCTCCACTCAGACCATTGATTCTATTCTCTTGGCCAGGAGTTTTTCCTTAATGGGCCTTTATTACTACTCTAACAATTTCTGCAATGTTTGTCCCAATGTGGTGGTAAGTTTGTGGCTGTTTATTATATAAGAAAATATGTTTTTTTTATGTGTATGACTGTATTGCCTGCATGCATGTGAGTGCACCCGTGTTGTGTAATGCCACAGAGGTCAGAAGAGGATTTCAGATTCCCCTGGAACTGGAGTTAAGGACAGTTGAGCCATCTCTCCAGACCCCAAAAATATGCTTTTTATATACTGTATATATTCTAAAATTTCTTTTCTATTTATTTTATTTTAAATAAAGTCTTAGGTAGCCCAAACTGGCTTTCAAGTGACTATGTAGCCATGAATGAACTTGAAAGAGCCTCCTGCTTCCAGCTCTTGAGTGTTGAGATTATAGGCAAGAACCACATCAGGATTATGTGATGCTCAGGATGGAACTCAGCATTTCATGTATGCCAGGTAAGTACTCTGATACACCCCCAACTTTATTCTAAAATTTCTTAATTTACAAAACAACTGCGGGTTGGAGAGATGACTCAGCAATTCAAAACACTGGCTGTTCTTGCAGAAGACCTGGGTTCAAATCCCAGCACCCACATGGCAGCTAACAACTGTCCAAACTGTCCGTAACTCCAGTTCTGGAGGATCTGACGGCCTCTTCTATCCTCCATGAGCATTGAACAACACCAGTGCACTTACATACATGCAGGCGATACACACATACACCTAAAATAAATAATAAATAAATAAAATATTTTTAAAAACAACTGTGAGAGAAAATATTTCCTACTTCTACATAAACACACACACACACACACACACACACACACACACTACACTCTCTCTTTCTCTGTCTCTTTTTTACGAACAAACATTTCTATCTTGCTCTTCATTTTTAAAAACCTCCCTAGATCAATAAAGATGAAAGTTTGTCTAGATTGAGATCAACTTCCTCGCCCTGTCACATGCTGGTTTATGTCTTACTCCTTCTGAATAAGCAGAGCAATACCCCACTGGTTTCTAATTTCCTCACGAATAAATGGCCCTGGCCAGAGTCCAGTCCACTCCCAGTCCCCTGGGATCTCGTCAAGAGAACTAGAACATCTCTACCCTTGACCTCTAGGGTAGAAATCACCAAGAGCCCCACAGCTTTCACTCTATGAGAACAGCAGCTTCTCAGATTGTTCTTACCACTGGTAGTTCTGCTGTACTGCCTGTCTCCAGGAGTGGAGATGGAGGAACAGAACAAGGCTAGTGCACTTCAGTAGTTGTCCCATCTTATTTTTAAAATATTTTATTTATTATTTTTATTGTATGTGTGTATGCGTGTATTGCCTGCATGTAGGTAAGTGCACCTGTGTCGTGCAATGCCTGTGGAGGACAGAAGAGGCTGTCGGATCCCCTGGAACTGGAGTTACGGACAGTTGTTAGCTGCCATGTGGGTGCTGGGATTCGAACCCAGGTCTTCTGAAAGAACAGTCAGTGTTTTTAACTGCTGAGCCATCTCTCCAGCCCCCCATTTTAATAAAATAATCACCTTTGTTGCTTGGCTCCACAGTGCCATTAATATATGGCTTATCATTTTGAACATGCCTTTTTTCCATACCACAGTTTTCACTATTCGGCTTTATGGGTAGTATTTAAATATGTGACTCTTAATTTGCTAGAACTAAATGACAAATAGAATTTTCATATGATCCAAAGGACCTTTCCAGATTCAGGATGTCTGAGGAAAACAGTTTTCCTACCTGACAGGTTTCAAGATCTGAAGGAGAAAAGAATAATTAATGAGGACTAGGTCTTGCAGATGAACCAACTTCCTTAGTCAGAATTTTCAGTGCTGTGACAACCGAGAAAAGCAGCCTAAGGCAGGAATGATTCATTTTTTTGTCACATAGCTTCAGAGGTTTCAGTTCAAGTTTGGGTAGCTCCACTGCTTTGGGCCTGAGGTGAAACAAATTATCATGGCAGCAGAGGGAGTGTGTGGCAGAGACTGTGGGGAGGCTGAGAAAGAGACAGGATGGGGCCAGGGCAAGAAAAGCACTTCAAAGACATGACTCCAGGGACCTACTTCCTCCACCCAGGCCCCACTTCCTGAGAGTCTACTCAGGAAGGTGGCACTATCATGGTCCTCTCGAGGGCACCAGCAGTAGAGGACCACACCTTCATCATGTAAGCCTTTTAGGAGACTCTTGAAACCTAAATCACCACACAGCAAAGTGCAGAAGTAAGTCCATGTAGACCCAAGCCCTCTGTGCCGAGGGCAGTTTTCATTGACTGGCAGTAGCTACAGTACATAGTGAGATCCTGTTTCAGAGAGAGAGGGGGGAGGAGGGAGGGAAGGAGGGAGGGAGGGAGGGAGAGAGACCCCAGTTCAGCTCCCTGCACCCATTTCAGGTCACTCACAACAGCTTGTATCCAGCTGCCTGGTATCCAACACCCTCTTCTGGCCTCCAAGGGTACCTACACAGATGTGGCATACACAAATAAAAAATAATAATAAATCTTCGCAAGTCCAGAAAACAGAAGTGGATGAAACTAATCAAAAGGTAAAACAAGAAAAGACAAGAGCTCTCACAAAACAGGAGAGTCCATCAGGCCATTAGCACAGAGGGGGAAAAAATGTATCTCTGTTTGTACTAACCTGTAACTGAAAAACCAGCATTTTCTTCATTTATTAACAATGGCAATTAACCATAGCAATACAGCAATATTGATGACTGTCTGACTGTCTCCAGTAGAATTCACAGACATTTTCTATTAACTTCATGGTGTTACAAATATCTTAAAATATGATTTCCGGGTAGAAATAAAAGTTCAAAGTCATCCTGGGCTACATAATGAGTTTGAGGCCAGCCAAGGCTATGCTAGTCTCTCTCTCTCAAAAAAAAAAAAAAAGGGGGGGGGGTAAAAAAAAAGGAGGAGGGTTAGGGGAGGGATATAGTTCAATTGGTAGAATGTTTGCCTAACATGTACAAAGCCCCAGTACCACATAAATAGGACATAGTGTGGTGGTGTATGCTACCATTCCAGTAGCTGGGATGTGGAGGCCAGAGGGTCAGAAGTTCAAGGTCATCCTCAGCTACATAGCAAGTTTTGGATATGTGAACTTCCATCTCAAATTTTTTAAATTATATATATATGTGTATATATGCATATCCTGCAGGAAAATGAATTCAACTGGAGGCAACCATATTAAGTGAACTAAGTCAGTTTCAGAAAACAAATAGCACATATTTTCTATAATATATGGGTCCTAGACATTATAAGTATATAAAATCATATGTGTACTGATAACATGAAAGTAGAAACAAAACTGTTGGGGAACAGAGGAAGGGGTAAGAAGGGGGACGGTATTGGGTTATGGGGACCATATTCTCAGAGTACATTATATATGGGCATGTAAATGGCTTTATGTAACTGTATTATAATAATAATTTTTAAATAAAAAATTAATTTTTGTTCATCATGAGGGGGTCTCATTCTGTAGCCAGGTTATCTATCATGGAACTCACAATATAACACAGGCTGGTCTACCAGTGATCTACCTACCTCAACCTCCCAAGCACTGGATATTCATCATTTCTTTAAAATCAAGTAGTGATTAAACCTGCCATTAAATATTGATATTTAAGAGATATAAAGTATAATTCATGGGGCTGGAGGGATGGCTCAGCAGTTAAGAGCATTGGCTGATCTTGCAAAGAACCCAGCTTTGGTTCCCAGCATCACATTGCAGCTAACAACCATCGGTAACACCAATTCCAGGGGATCTGACACCCTCTTCTGGCCTCTGTGGACATTGTATGCATGTGGTGCACTTATATACATGCAGGCAAAGCACTCACACACATAAAATAAAAAATAATTAATTAAAATATATATAATTCATATTTGTGTTAATATTTTGCTAACTATATTTCAATAATTCATTCTTTCATGATTCTGTGCATTTTATGAAAGAGATTTTAGAACATTATTTTAAGGGCTTCACCATAGGCTTTACCAGACTGCCAAGAGCTTTGTGAAGGAAAGATTAAGAACCTTTTCATGATCTGGAGAGATGGTTCAGTAGTTAAGAGCACTGACTCCCCTTACAGAGGACCTGGGTTTAGTTCTTAGCACCCACATGGTGACTCACAACCACCTGTAACTCCTTTTAGGGATTCAGCCTTCTTCTGGCCTCCACAGCACTTGCGTGCAGGCATTCACATAGATATAAATTTAAGGTAATCATAATAAACTTTTAAAAGAAAATATCATTTTACAAAAAGAACCCTTTCATTACATAGCTGCAGACTGGCTGGGATGTGAAGGCAGAGAATCTCAGCAACCCCAGGCTCAAAATGCCATGAAAATGATTTAGGGGTAGAAGGGAAAGTAGGGTTCAGGTATGCCTTGGGGTCTACGCACTTTGCTAGATTGCAAAACAAGTTAAATTTCAGCTGAAAATCAGGAACGTGAGGATTTTCTTGGTAGAAAGTCCAGCTGTATAAGAAGGGCTCTATGGCTGGAGAGATTGCTCAGTGGTAAGCGGTAAGGGTAAAGCTCTTGCAAATTACCTGAGTTCAATTCTCAGCTCCCACATCTGCCTGTTCACAACCTCCTGTAACTCCAGCTCCAGATCTGATGCCTCTTGACCTAAGCAGGCACCAGCACTCACATGCACATACCCACACACAGATAAAGACACAAAGCATGATTTAAAATATGGGTTCTGGAGAGATGGCTCTTAGTGAGGACCCAGGTTCGGTTACCAGCACGCACATGGCAGCTAACAACTGTCTATAACTCCAGTTCCAGGGGATCTGACACCCTATTCTGACTTCCACGGACATTGTATGCATGTGGTGCACTTACATACATGCAGGCAAAACACTCATACACATAAAATAAAAATAAATAAAAATTTTAAATTTTAAAATAAATCTTAAAAAATGAGTAGGAACCCAATACAGGGATGCTTTTGGGAGCCCTTGTCAAGAAATTCCAATGGACTCTCATATGAACATTTGAAAATTGCCCTGTTTTTTCTAGTTCCCTGTCTAGAACTTGTAATACTAATTATTCTTGCCTTTACTTCTCCTTCACAAAAAAGGAAAAAAAAAGACTTATACAATTTGGGAGTCTTTTAGATAGACCCACTGAAGGGGTACTCCAATTGCCTCACCCTGCGTCCCTGTTCAGCATGGAAGAAGCCAGAGCAGTCTGCATCCCGATTCCCTATTGGCAATTTGGGTAACCTCTTCAGAGGTTGGTGTGATAAGAATAAGAGGTGGGAATTAGCTAAGCAGGTAGGGTAAAAAGACCCCAAAGAAATGTAGCCAGTTTCTTGGCTAAAAGTCAAAATGTCCTTGGGCCTCTTGGCAACATACTCTGTTCCAAAGGCCAAAAATGTCAAAAGTATTTGGGAGTATTTTTAAGGATTACAGAGGGGGGAAATGTTAGAGTAGCCAAAAGCCCCATTAAAAAAAAGAAGAAGAAAGAAAAAAAAGAAAGAAAGAAAAAAAGAGTACACAAAGTTGCCAGAAAAAAGTGATGGGGAGATATGGGAGGTGTTGGAGGGGAGGGAGTGGTCATGGATTTGATCAGAACACCTTATATGCATGTATGAGATTCTCAATAAGTTTTTTTAAAGTATTTTGGAGCTTGTATCTAATCCTTAAAAGATTTTGGAGATGGGCGTGGAGGTGCACGCCTGTAGTCCCAGCACTTGGGAGGCAGAAGCAGGCAGATCTCGTGAGTTCAAGGCCAGCCTGGTCTACATAGTGAGTTCCAGGACAGCTGGGGCTACATGGAGACCCTGCTTCAAAAAGACAAAAAAAAAAAAAAAGGTTTTAGGGTTACCTCTTCAGGAAGGGGAATGTTAGAGTAGCCAAAAGCTCCATAAAAATAAATAAATCAAAGAAAAAAATAATAAAATAAATCCTAAAAATAGAAAGGATCTAGCTCATCACAGCAGAGTTCAAGAGGAGTTATTCTGGGGAGTACACATGGATGCAGTGCAGAGACTCCTAATCTCAAGAGAGTAACTCAGACCTGTAAATATAAGCAGTCTTGCATCTTCAAGTAATTGATGTTAATTCAAGTTCAACCCAAGGAAGAAACCCAGAAATAAAAATAACAGAGGTTTTATATTACTTACTTTTTCTTGTTGCTATGAGAAAAGCAGTTTAAGGAAAGATGGGCTAATTTTGGCTCACAGTTTGAGGATACAGTCCATGGGGCATGGGGAGTCCTGGTGGTGAGAGGCTGGTAGCAGGGGTGTGAGACACGTGGTCCCATGACATCTGCAGTCAGGAAGCAGAGATCAATGTTCATGCCCAGCTGGCTTTCTCATTTGTCTCTTTTTATTCAGTCTAGGTCCTGAACCCACGGGGACATTCAGAGTGAGTCTTCTCTGCAAAGTCTGTATGGAAATACCCCCACAGATATTCTGGAGGTGCTTCTCCTAAGTGATTCCAAATCCAGTCAATTTGGCCATGAAGATTGAGCATCCCATTCATTTAACCAAATTACTACATTAACTAACAACTCCACTCCTGTAAAACCTACAGCTAGAGCCAGAGCATGCTGAGCATTCAGTTACCAGGCTTCTGTCTAGCATGCTGGGACTGTCTCAGACTCAATAATAAAAAACAACCCAACTTAAAACTGGGCAAAACTCTCCCAATATTAAGGCTTACTAGATAGCTCTGATATAGGGGTAACCAAAAAGATCAAGAGAACAGAATGAAAAACCCAGAAAAAGAGCCATACAAATTCATGCAACTAATTTTCAAAATAGATTTTAATTTCAGTTTAGAGATAGGCTTTGCAGTCTCCTTTCTTATTGAATCTAACATTAATATGACTCATAAATTAAAGAACCAATATTAGAGGCTGGACGTGGTGGGGCATGCTTTTAATCCCAGCACTCGGGAGGCACAGGCAGGCAATCTCTGTGAGTTCAAGGCCAGCGAGTTCCAGGCCAGCTGGGGCTACAGGGAGACTCTGTCTCAAAAAGACCGAAAAAAAAAAAAAAAAAGAACCAGTATTAGAACATGGTTATTGACCAATGGCCATCATATAGTCAGGCTTCTTAGTTTTCAGCTGTCCTGTTTCCTTTGGCTTGTCTTGGCTATGATGGTTACTTGAGCTTTTCCTTTATTGTCATGACCTTAAGAGCTCTGAGGAGTACCATGAATCATGGATGCTGTACTACGGGAAACTGATATTTTTCTCATAATAAGAAGACTTAAGTGATTAGTTATTGGGCAGAAAGATCCCAGAAGAAAATATAATCACATTATGTCAAAAGCACATACTATCCAGGCTGGGGAGTGTAGCCACGTAGTAGAATGCCTGCTTAGCATGCACAAAGCCCTGGGTTGGATCCCCAGCACCAGTATAACCTGGGAGGTGGGAGGACACGCATGTAATCTCAGTATTTGGGAGATGAAGGCAGAAGAATCAGGCCTTCAAGGCCATCCTCAGCTACATAAGTTCAAGGCAGCTTGGGATACATGAGTTCCTGTCCAATAAAAGAGTATATACTTATTATCAATGTAATTTATGATTGTTGATGTTTGTTGACTTCAGAGGAGTGTTTGTTTGATTTTTCTACTGTAAAGTTGTTTCTCTGCCTATTCCAAACTGTTCTCTTTAAAGAACACTTACCAAATTTAGAAGCTTGTGCTCTCAATTAAGAGAGAAGATAAATTGTGATACACTGAAGGAAAACATTTGTAAACCATAAATCCCACAAAAGATTAGTATCTAGAATGTATGAAGAGCATTCAGATTCACATCAGTAAATAAATAAATAAAATTAGAAAATGGACAGATACTAACAGTCATTTTACCAAAACTGTGCACTGAAAACTGATGCTCCTGCAAAAGCCTATTCAAACCTTATTTGTGAGTGTTTCTAGCAGTGTCTTTCATTATAGACCCAACTAGAAAAACCCAGATGGACTTCAACAACTAAATAGTCAAGCAAGCTGTTGTATAGCAATACCATGGAATCACTGTTATTCAGTGACAGAAAGGAACAAACTATTGATACACACAAGTCTGGTCCATCTCCAAAGAATCATGCAGAGATAAGTGATTTCCAGGGGCTGCATATGGGCATAGAAGTGAAGGAACTAACTACTATGGCGGCACAGGGATCTCGGAGCGCCAGCTGCTGGGAGTGGCGCCGGTCTCCTGCACGCACCTGGGGTGCGGCAGGTCCCGCACCGCATCTGCCCTTTGGGTCTCTGGCTCTCCGCCGCTGGCAGGTCCCTGCTTCTCCGCGTTGTTGAGGCTCTCTGCTACCGGGGCTGGCCCGGTCAGGTTCCGCCCCAATCCACCGTGCACTCTCTCTCTAAGTTCGGACCGTGGAAGAGACAGCTGTCTCGGGAGAGGCAGGATCACACACAGAACTCAGCTCAGTCAGTGGTACAGCCCCTTTATTCAGTGACTTAACTCGGCTCCAAGTCTTAGTGATCCAGCTCCGATTATTGAGGGAAAACCAGGATACTTTATACTGTGGGGGTAGTGGTAAAAGCCTTAGCTGATAGGTACTTTGTGTGATGCCCTATTTACATATGGAAATGGGCTCCTGCCAGGCTGTCAGACTGCCTGAAAATCACACAGGAAAAGCTGACAGTTCCAGAGCCGGAGGCCATGGCTACTTCAAAAGATGAGTCAGGAAGATGCCAGGGAAGGCACCCTGCTGATAAAAGGAGTCTCTACATATGAAGCCGAGCCCATAGGCTATCCGGACATGGAGAGACTGCTACTTTACACAACAGGGGTCCCCAACAACTACAAAGGCTCAGCATAGGAAATTTTAGTAATAGAAATTGCCTGGGTCCTCATCATGGTGGTGGTTGTTACATGACTGTATTTGTCAAAACTCAAGAGGGTAGATTTTAGTATATGTAATTTTTAAATTTCTAATTTTTTTTAACTTTATGTGTGTGAGTGTTTTGCCTTCATGCAAACACATGTAAACACATGCATGCAATGTCCATGGAGGCCAGAAAAGCACATTGGATCCTCTGGAACTGGAGTTACAAATGGTTTTTAGCTGTCGTGTAGGTGCTGGGAATCAAACCCAGGTCCTCTGTAAAGGCAACCAGTGCTCTTAACCGCGGAGTCATCTCTCCAGCCCCTATTTTATGGAATTCGCAACTCATTTTTTTTTTTGATCTTTTTGAGACAGGGTCTCCCTGTGGCCCCAGCTGTCCTGGAACTCACTATGTAGACCAGGCTGGCCTTGAACTCACAGAGATCTGCCGGGCATGGTGGCACATGCCTTTAATCCCAGAACTCTATTAGTTCAAAGCCAGCCTGGTCTATATAGTGAGTTCCAGGACAGCTGGGGCTA
>NW_008345581.1:491274-503357 GCF_000622305.1 Nannospalax galili
AAAACTAACTAATCTCCAGGGGCTGGAGAGATTGCTTACCTATATATATGCAGGCATTGCAAACTCATACACATAAAACTAAAAAATAAAATATTTTTTTAAAAACTAATCTCCATTGAGTTCAGCCACTCCACTAACCATGACTTTCCATTCCTTCTGTGAAACATACTAACTGGTACATAGGACAGTCACAATTTGTAGGACCTTCTTTAGTATATATTTTCTGAACCTGTCATGAGAATAGCACATACCTAGGAACAGTTGTGTTTGGGACTAAACCTTCAAGTATTACATGTGTTTGTTATTACGATTACCAACTTTAATCAAATGCAACATAGGCTCATGAAATATGAATTTGGAGAATAGTTATTGTTTCTATGAAAATTAGAGGGAATGATTTGGAAAGATTTGATCATGGCAAAGTGCTGGGGGAACAAAAGCCCCAAAAGAGAATGATAAAAGGAGTTAGTTCTGGTTTTCTACAGCACTGCAGTGTAACTATTGTTTACAACAATCTAGGATATATTTCAAAATAAATAGGAAAGTTTGAAGGTTCCCAACACAGAGAAATGATTAATGTTTGAGGAGATGGAAGTGCTCATTACTCTGATTTGGTTGTAGCACATTGTGTACATGTATTAAATTATCATACCGTACCCTATAAAGATAAACAAATATTATGTCTCAATAAAAAATAAACTGAACAAAATTTAGAGGCTGGCAGTGTGCCTTAGTAGTAGAGCACTTGCTTGGATATGCAAGGCCCTGGGTTTTACACACACACACACACACACACACACACACACACACACACACACACATGCATACAGCAGACCAAACAGCTATGAAAGATTGTAAGGAGCAGGCATCTAAAATCAATCTACATTTATATTGCTTTGCAGTGGTTCAAAGTTTCTGATCTATTTCAACATAATACAAACAGGAAATTGTAAAGCACACATCATGAAAATGATTTATGTAGCAAAGATATCTTGGAATTCTAATTAACAGTCTCGTACTCTAAGAAGCAGTATGTATGGCAAACTAATGTATATTTATAATTTCCAATCTTCTAACTTAAAATGTTAGACTATGTATGAGCTATCATTTATGATTTTCTGCTTTAGCTGAGTTTTTCTACAAGCCAATCTGATGCAGGCACTGAATAAGAGTGAAAAACTGACTTAAGCTTAAAATTTAACATTTTGTGTTGTGATCAAGAATAAGTTATTTTTTAATCATCTTGGCAATTTGCAGATATTTTGTTTGACAGATGGGGCATTTCAAATGTTGAATTAGACTTATGATTTTAATTTGAAATATTTAAATGAATTTAATTGATGGTAGATTTGAGATTTAAATTTGAGATGTGTAAAAGTTGGATTGATTATGTTTATAAACTGTGTTTGAATTTTCCAGAATTCTGAGTTACTGAATCTATAACTTATACGTTATTAGGTTTGTAAATAGAGTGTAAGTATTTAGGAATATTGTTTATTAGATTTGCAAGCTTGCTTGTTGAGTGCTTGAAGTGCTTTGGAGAATAAGATAAATTAAATTTTTAGTTATGGTTTGAAATCTAAAAATTTCATTAAGTTAATAAACAAATGTTTAGAGAACTGATCATGTTTATAGGCTAATATTGTTATATCATAATAGTCAATGTATAGAGAAAACAAAATTTGAAGTTAAGCTTAGAAGCCTAAGAAAATAGATTTTAAAGTCAGATTTTTAAAATAAATTTGACATTCATTAAGCAAAAGTATTTTTAGTTTCACATTTCCATGGTGCAAAAAGTCTGTCTTATACAGTAAAAACTCAAATAATGAAATGATGAAAGGTCACCTTCTCCCAAAGTTCTCACACACAAAATACACCTTCTTGGGGCTGGAGAAATGGCACAGTGGTTAAGAGCACTGGCTGCTCTTACAGAGGTCCCGGGTTCAGTTCCCAGCACCCACATGGCATCTAACAACCATCTGTACCTCCAGTTCCAGGGGATCCAATGCCCTCTTCTGACTTCTGCTGGCATTGCATGACACAGTGCACTTACATGTATGCAGGCAATACACTCATACACATAAAATAAAAATAATTTTAAAAATACATCTTCTTAACTTTGAAAGAAAATCAAGAACTTATTTTTTCCACATACTTATAAGGCCAGCAAGATAATCAGTGATTAAAGGTGCTTGCTGCCAAGACTGAGGACCTGAGTTCGATCCCCAGGATCCACATGGTGAAAAGACCCACAGGTTGTACTCTGACCTCCATATGCATACCATGGTACACACACACACACACACACACACACACACACACACACGTAAATTTTTTAATATTATTTTTGTGTATATGCATGTATAAAATGTATGTATGTATGTGTTTGAATTTGAGGGTGTGCACGTCACAGTGCAGTGTGGAGGTCAAAGAGCAACCTTGGATTGTTCCTCACTTTCAACCCTGTTTGAGGCAGTTCTTGCTTGTTTGCAGCTACAACATGTACTCCAGGATAGTTGGCCTGTGAGCTTCCGGAAGATTCTCCTGTCTCCACCACCCATCTCACCTTGGGAGTGCTGGAATTACAAATGTATACCATCATTTGTGGGTTTTTTTACATGAGTTCTGAAAATTTAACTCAGGTTGTCAGACTTATACAGCAAGTACTTTTACCTAAGTCATCTCCCCAGCCCACAAGCATTTTAAATATAATGTTACCAAGCAACCACTGTCAAATTCATACCCAGAAGAAATGAAAGCATCTGTCCACGCCAAGAGTAGACATGAATGTTCATAGCAGTCTTGTTTGTAAACTAGTAAAGCACTGGAAGCAACCTAAATGTTCATTGGCAGTGAATGAATAAACAAATTGTAGAATAGCCATCCAATAGAATATTATTCAGCAATAAAAAGGCATGAAAGTATTGATATATTGATCAAGACAATATAGTGAACCTTGAATGTATTATGCTACATGTATGAAAGGAGCCAGACAGAAAAAGCACATACTGTATGATTCCACTTATATGAAATGTCAAGACTATTTAACAATGCAGAGAGTAGATTCCTGGTTGCTTACAGCAGGGAGAAAGGATTGGTAAAGGTAAAGAGTAAATCAGTGAATATTGAATTTCTTTTCAGGGTGATATAATGTTCTAGAATTGATGTTGATGATGATTGTATAATTCTGAATATACCAAAAGCATTACAGTTTGCATTCTAAATGGGAAAATTATATGTATGTGAATTTTGTCTCAATGAAGCTGTTATGAAAGACAGGGAGGGATTGAGGCAGGGAGGGAGGCAGGGACTAAGGGAGGGAGGACATAAAATTCTGCCAAGAGAGCTGGAGAGATGGCTCAGCAGTTAAGAGCACTGGTTGTTCTTGCAGAAGACCCGGGTTCAAATCCCAGCACCTACATGGCAGCTAACAACTGTCCGTAACTCCAGTTCCAGGGGATCCGACGGCCTCTTCTGTCCTCATGGGCATTGCACGACATGGGTGCACTTACCTACATGCAGGCATAACACTCATACACATAAAATAAAAATAATAAATAAAACATTAAAAAAAATTCTGCCCGGAAAGAACATCTCTGGGAAGTGACTGCATATCCATCAATGACTTTATTCTGTTATGATGTCCTGCTTCTTCGAATTGTGGTCTTCTGATGGATCCCAGGGCATCACCATCCCCCAGATGTAAAGGAGGTGGAGAAATGTGATCTGGCTTCATCTTGGGAGTCAGGACTCCAATCCATAGAGATTCCCAAATAGTAAGAAAATCATTCAACAGGAAAGTGCATTTAAGAGGAACAGTATGGGAGGCAGAGAGACCAGTTAGGTGTCTGGTGCTGGTCCACAAAGAGAGAGGAGGCTGACTGAACTGAGGCTGTGGTAATAGAAGCGGAGAGGGAGGAAGAGAGTTAAGAAATAATTTGAATAAAAAGTGAGCAGGACTCAGAGATTTGTTGCATAGTAGAGACAAGGAAGCAGAAGAAATTGAGAATTTCTGGCTTAAATACTGAATGGAAAATAGTCAAAACAGAGCTACCATATGATCCAGCAATCCCATTACTGGGTCTACATCCAAAGGAAATAAATCAATATACTGAAGAGAAATCTACACTCATGTGTTTATTGCAGAACTCTTCAAAACGGCCAAAGAACTACTCACTAGAAACAAACCTAAGTGCCCATCAATTGATGAATAGATGTATGGTATATACACAATGGAATGTTAATTTATCATAAAAAGGATGAAATCTTGGGGCATTTTTGTTTTTTTTTTATAACATGGGTGGAGCTGAAAAATATTTTGTTAAATGAAATAATCTAGACACAGAAAGACAAATCCCACATGATCCTGCTCATAGATGGAATCTATACGTTGATCTCCTAGAAGCTGAAGAGTATAATAATGGTTACTAGAGGCTGAGAAGAGCGGTGGGTAGGGAAGGGTGGGGAAATGTTCTTCGGGGTACTATGTTAGTTGGAGAGGAGAAACAAATTCTCGTCTTTTATTGCCCAGTAGGGTGACTATAGTTAATGATAATATACTGCATTTATTAAAGATACTGGCAGAAAGGATTTTTGAATGTTTTCATTGCAAAGAAATGAGAAATGTTTTAGAACATAGATATACATGCCCTAATTTGAACATTACATACTGGATGCATACATCAAAATATCACATGTAGCTGACTAAGGTGGTATACACTTGTAATCTCAGAGGTGGAGGCAGGAAGAACAAGTTCAAGAACAGCCACAGCTATGTGGTGAGTTTGTGATCAGCCTGGACTACATAAGAATCTGTCTCAAACAAATAAACAACAACAACAAAAAAAAAAAACAAGGGACAGGGGACTGGAGAGAGATGACTCAGCAGTTAGGAGCACTGGCTGCTTTTGCTGCGGACTGGAGTTTGGTTCCCAGCACTCATATGGTGGCTAACAACCATCTGTAACTCCAGTTCTAGGGGATCCAACACCCTCTTCTGGCCTCCGAGGGCACTGCATGACACAGGTGCACTTACATACATGTGCAATATACTCATACACATAAAATTAAAATAATAAAAATATAAAAAAACAGCCGGGTATGGTGGCACACACCTTTGATCCCAGGACTTGGGAAGCAGAGACAGGTGAATCTCTGTGAGTTCAAGGCCAGCCTGGTTTACGTAGGGAATTCCCAACCAGTTGAGCTACAGGGAGACCCTGTCTCAAAAAGACCAAAATATATATATTATATATAATATATATAATATACATAAATATAAAATAAAAACACAGCATAGAAAAAAATTACATGATAATCCCTAATATGAAGCTTATTTTTTTAATTTAAAAAATGTGATGAGGGGCTGGAGAGATGGCTCAGCGGTTGAGAACACTGACTGGTCTTGCAGAGGACCCAGGTTTGACTCCCAGCACCTACATGGCAGCTATGAACGGTTCTTAACTCCAGTTCCAAGGGAATCCGACACTCTCATATGACCTCCATGGCATTGCATGACACAGCTGCACTTACATACATACAGGCAATACACTCAAACATATAAAAATAAAAAAGAAATAACTTTTTAAAAATGTGATGAGAAAACTGTTGCTGTACTTTCAGTTTGAAATGAGTTCATTAAGCATGCGGCCAGCCAAAGTAAAAGAATAAAGTAGCAGATAGATAACACCATCAAATCAGGTACTTTCAAAATCCAGCAGAAATGACTGCAGAATCCCTGCTGAAGTTGTCATGTTAGAGGTCCCTACTGAGAGATTTCCTGGCAGAGCGTTCTCTCCACTGATGAGCTTCAGGCCTTTCATTCCCACCACAGGCATTGTTATACCATGGGATGAACAATAGTAACCTTGGTTGGAAATAGTTCACCTTCTATAATAGTGTTCTCAGGGTAAAATGTTTTTTAAACACCCTTAGCTGTTTGTTGTTCTCCTTTCTCCCTGGCATGGAGCCATGAAGCCAGCCTGACCCAGAACAGGGAATTTGGGAGGACACTTGACATAAACATGCTTGAGTCTGTGGCAAGGGGGCCTCATTCCTTGTTCTCAGAGTCAGCTCTCAACAAATGCAAACGGCACATGGCAACTTGTCAATATACTGTATACTACAAGATTACAAAAGAAAGAGCTAGGTGTGGGGATTAGGAGAAAAAGGAGGGAATACACTAAAATCTGGGGATGCAATTCCATTAGGGTCAAAAAACAATTTGCATGGCTAGAATTTTTTTTTAAGTTGAAGCTTGTTTCAGAACACCAAATCTTATCTGTTCCATGTGCACTTGGAAAAATACATGAATTCATTTTATTAGATGGAGTGTCAGGTGATATTACTTGATAATGCTAATCAGGTATTCTAAACCCTTATTTTTCTATCTATTCATTCTGTCAGTTACTAGGAACAGGGTATTAAAATATGTAACTATAATCATGGATTTCTCCATTTCTCTTTGCTCCTGTATTTGATGCATATACTTGAAAGGTGATTTAGGATTTTTATGTCCTTTTGATGAATTAATAACTTCATCATTATAAAATAACTTTTTTCATTCCTAGCGCACCACCATGCTCAGCACCAACTCAACCTTTTTTTTTTTTTTTTTTTTTTTTGTCTCCCTGTAGCCCTAGCTGGCCTGGAACTTGCTATGTAGACCAGGCTGGCCTCAAACTCACAGAGCTCCACCTGCCTCTGCATCCCAAGTGCTAGGATTAGAGACATGCACCACCACACCTGGCTCAACGCAACATATTTTTATCTCAGACATCATAATATTCATCTATTAACTTGGGTCTTTTGTTATATCTTCTCTGTTTAACTTTTTAAACATTTGGAATACGCAAGAATTTCTTGTCATTATCAGCTAATTCTAACATCTATGACAGTTTTTGATACTCTTTTGATTGGTTGATTTTCCCCTTATTATAGGTTATACTTTCTTGAATCAGATTGTATTAGTTACTTTTCTGTTGCTGTGATAAAACACCATGATCAAGGAAGGAAGGAAGAGTTTGTCTAGATTATAGTTCCAGAGGGCTAAGACTCCATCACGCAGTGAAGCATGGCAGCAGAGGTAGCCACATTGGAAAGCTGAGCTCCCACTTCCTCATGCAGACATAGGAAGCAGAGAGAGAAACTGGAAATGGAACATGGCTATGAACTATCAAAGTCTGCCCCCAGTGACATGCTTCCTCCAGCAAAACCCTATCTTTAGGAATTCCATGACCTTCCCACAATAGCCTCATCAACTGACCAAGTGTTCAAATACTTGGATCCTATGGGGGACACTTAGTCAAACCACCACACTGATCAAGCCTCCTTTTATCAGCTTATGGGAAATACAAGGAATAAAGGCACATGCTAAACACCACAGTGATATAATCAGAAAAATGCAGAACACGAGAAACTCCACAGAACAAAGCATTGATTTAACATGTAAACCACAAGGAAAAGCCTGGAGAGATGGTTCAGTGGCTAAGAGCACGTACTGCCCTTAAAGAGGCCCTGAGTTCAGTTCCCAGCTCCCAAGTAGAGTAGTTCACAACTGCCTGCAACTCCAGCTCCAGGGAATCTGGTGCCCTCTTCTGGACTCCTTGGGCTCTAGTGCTCATATGCACGTTCTCACACAGATAGACACATGTACACATAATTTTAAAATAATAAGAATAAGAATAAAGATTAAAATGCAAGGAAAAGAACAAGTTTAAGAGACTAGCTAAGTGCACTGTGAGGACTTTGCTTGGGTCCTTCCTGTATTGTAGAAATAATGTATAAAACGTTCATGAGAAAATTTGAATACTAAGTCCTGTGTTAAGAGCATGTGCAAGCAGGGCTGGAGAGAATGGCTCAGCAGTTAAGAGTGGTTGCTCTTGCAGAGGATCTAGTTTCAATCCCTAGTACTCACATGGTAGTTAACAACCATCCATAACTACGGTTTCACGGGATCCAACGCCCTCTTCTGACCTCCACGGGCATTGCATGACACAGGTGGACTTGTATACATGCAGGGAATATACTCACACACATAAAATAAAAATAATAAAATACTTTTAAAAAGAACATGTATAAGCTGGGCATAGTAGTACTTGCCTTTTGTCCCAGCACTTGGGAAGCAGAGGCAGGCTGATCTCTGTGAGTTAAAGGTCTGCCTGACCTACATAGCTAGTTCCAGGCCATCCAGGGCAACAGAGAGATCCTGTCTCAAAAAACAAAACAAAAAAAGAAATAAATGCTGTACATATTAAGAAATTCTTAATTGAAAAAGATAATTTAATGATATTATGATTATCTTTTAAGGTAGCTTTTATTTAATAATTTATAGTGAAATATTTTTAGGTACAATAATATGCTGTATATGATTTTCTTCAAAATAATCCAAGGAAGGAATGAGAAATTACAGATGCAACATATTAGCAAAAATGTAATAATTGTTGAATTTAAGTAGTAGGTGCATAGCATTTCTTCTTTCTTTCTACTCATGAATTTTATATTTTAGACAAATATAAAAAATATTTGATATTTTGATATTTTTCATAGTGGTTATTTTTTATAATAAAATCTTCAAATGTCGCCTCCTCTGATAAAACTTACCCTACTCTCTCCTTCTACCCCAACAGACTTGTATTCAAGAATGTTTCTTCACTATCATAAAAAAATTGCTCATTTACTCTAAAATATTTCTCCATTTCTTGACATTAAGGCCCTTGATAGCAAAGGTTGTGTCTTATTTTATGTTCTTTATATTTCTACCACCTTCCACAGTCAGGTGCTCAAACAATTGCGGTGAGTTGGCAATGCTCTCTCTCTCTCCCCAATTCACCAAGATACTCATGATAGAGGGGACGATGCCATTGTATGGAATCAAATTTCCAGGCAGGAACTGTGTCCTTTTTCCAAGAGTGGGGTATTTATTTACTGATTCTTAGGCTGGCCTCAAACTTATGTAACTACGGCTGGCCTTTATCTCCTGATCTTCCTGTTGCTACCTCCTGAGTGCTGGAATTGGAGGCATGTGCTACCAGGCCTGGGAGGAATTGTGTTCTCTATACATTCCTCTTATGCTGTGTACAGATATGCGGCAAAGTCTCCACAGGAGTCCTAAGGTAAAAACTCGGGTAATAAAACTGTCAAGAATCCAGGCTGACAGGGTCAGAGGTATTGAAGTTCTTTTATGGCTCACTGGCACCTCCCTTTCTTACCAGCATGAACTGTACTGTGATCTTTGCAACGTCCTTCTGCTCTGCCCTGTCTTCCTCACAGGACTGCTCTGACTCAAAGAAGATCTGTGCTTATGGCATGCGAAAGGGCTTCTAAAATGGAAAAGCAGTATAAATTTGGACACATAATGGCTTTTCTTTTTACAAAGCACCACAAACCACATTTTAGCTATTGGAAAGATTGACTTTGGGTGGGTGAAATTGTCCAGGAGTTAAATCCTGTTTGGAGCAATTTTATGCACATTCTTCTTTTTAAAAAGTTGAAAAGCAAATTCACATGGCCACAAGATATAAAATTATATACTTTTTTTTGTTTGCTTGCACCATCCATAAATAAATGTGTTTGTACATTGTATGTACACACATCTATGCATTAAGCACCTGCACCTAGAATGTGCCTGGTGCTGTGCTAAGGACTGTTAACAGAATGGAAAAGATAGCCCAGGTACCCAGAGCCTATCCTCATAGTCTACCCGTAATCTGCTGCTGCTTTTAAGATTATCTACATAGGATTCTTCATGCCTAGGTGCACCTTACACTACCCAATCTCCTGACTGACTGACTTGTTTTTTATCTGTATGTATGTATAAAGGTTTATTGATTTTCTAATTAGGAATTTTACACGCATTCTTTTTGCTGTTGCTAATGTTGTTGTTGTTGAACTTGGTCTCACTTAGCCCAAGCTGATCTCAAACTAGCGAGTTAGGCCAAGGATGACCTTGAACTTCTGATCCTCTTGCCTCTGTCTTTCCAGAGCTGGAATTGCAGCCATGTGCCACCACTCCCGGTTATGTGGTTTTACAGAGTACAAGACAAATCACTATACCGACGGAGCTACATCCCCAGCCCAAGCAGCCCAATTTAATTCTCCCCTTTTTGTTTTAATACAGTGAAGGCAAACCTTACTTATTATTTTAGCTAGTGCCAAAATTCCAGGCATCAAAATTGCAAAATGATAAAGTCGGCCTATTTTAATGTAAAATCTGGGTGTTTCAGAATAATCCATTAGGTTGTGCATCTGTTTTATATCGTTTTCTTTATTTGGGCATATTTAGTAATTCGTTTGAAAAACAAAAAACTCTTTCAAAAACTCACACAATTACGGGACTGGGAGAAAAGAGGCGCGCAAGTGCCAGCCACTGCGAAGGGGCAGGAGAGGTCAAGAGTCCTGGCAGCCTAGATAGTCCAAGGAGGACAAGAAGGCTAAGGACGAGGATACGAAGAACGACACAAAATGCCGATGGCCATCATAAAATAACATATTCTAACAAGAAACTTCACTCGCCCAATAGTATGAATCGCGCCTGTACAAATCAGCGCAGGGCCGCGGCTCTCGCAACTCCCCTCACGGGCCCCTGTTGGCGGGGGCCACCGCCGAGTGGCGCAGCCTGGTGGGCGGGACTTGCAGGGTGGGCGGGGCGGAGGCGGAGGCGGTGGCCGGCGGCTGGGCCCAGCGGCTGGGCGGCTGGGCGGGGCGCGCTCAGGCCTCGGCTCCTCACGCGCGGCGTTCGCAGCCCCGAGCCCGCGCTGCGGGAAGCCCTGGCGGTGTGTACCGCTGGCGCTGAGAGCCGAGGCTGCCGCTGGAGGAGGAGCGGCAGGCACTGAGGTAGGCGCGGGGACTCCTGGCGCTCGGCTCGTTCTCCTTCGACGCCCCCGGCCCGGCTGACGGGCTGGCGAGGCCGGTGGGGCGGCGCGTGGAGGCCCTGGCGGGCGGGGCCGGGGGCGGGGACTGGCCTGGCCGCGAGGGCCTCGGGGCTGTGGCTGAGGCGACTCCCCGGGGAGCGGAGGCAGCGCCGGGCTGCTTCCCGCGCGTGCGGCGGCGGAAAACGCCGGCTCCGGGCGCCCGCCGGGGAGGACGAGGCCTGGCGCGTACCCCTTCGCGGAGCGGGACTCGCAGGCCGGTCCCCCGCGCGGTCCTCGGGAACTTGTTAACTGTCGGGGAAGCCTGTGCCAGCGCTCTGGAAGAACTGAGAGTCACGTCGTTCCCCCGGCTTGCTTTTCCTTCCCCGCCCCCTGCCTGGCCTCGGCCCGACTTGGCCAAAGAAGGATGTGTCACCCGTTCCGGGCGGCGGGCGGGAGGCCGGCGGGGGTGGAAGCGGGGGCACCTGAGACAAAGGTGGAGGGCTGCCGAGCGGCCCCTACTCGCGGCCCGGCTTCCCCTCCGGGACCTTTGGATGGAAAGCAGCTGGCGGGCGTGGAGCTGATGTCCGTCGAACTCCGTTTTGTGCACATTATTTCCATTCCTCCCACTCTGGTGAAGCCTAAGGAAATTTTCTCCCGCTTAATGGTGTGCAGATGAGGGGGAGACAGATTGCCTTTTGTGAATTCGGAGATATTTTCTTTGTAGAGAATGGTCTGGAAAACAAAATAAATTCATGAACAAGTAAGCAGACGCAATGATTTGTGGTGCCTTTTAGACTGTGAGGACGTGTTCCTCCTCAAATCTTCATTTATGTACAGAACATCCCCCGCTTCTTTGGTGCCAGGCTTTTTTCTTTGTTCTTCCTTAGTGTCTGGCCTCAGTTTCTTGTAAACAGAGCACTCAGCACAGAGACCCTAAAAATTGCCATACTAGGTCAGAGCATGGGTGTCCAGCTAAGCAGGCAGCGTGCTTGCATTGTAAAACGCAGGGACTTTTGCTTAGTGGCACAATTAAACATTGTTCCTTTCAATGGTTCTCCATATTTACTGAAAACCTTTTTAAAAATCTATAGATGGTTTCTAATTTCTACACACAATTTATTCACATTTGTTGCATTCAAAACGCTGTCTTATTTCTGGCAGCACTTACACCGTGAGATACTTGGGGGGGGGGCTTGAATATTTTACACAACCTACAAGCACAGAAATTGAGGA
>NW_008345581.1:503447-541257 GCF_000622305.1 Nannospalax galili
GAAATGTTTTGTTTTTTTTTAAAAAAAAAAAAAAAAAAAAAGGAAGCTCTGGAAATGTGTGCCAGGGCCAACCTAGTTGTTGGATTCAGACATAGGCTTTTACACTAACAACTTGATTATTAAGCAGTTAATGATTTACTCTCAAAAGATTTGCATATTTTAAAATGCAGCCTAATGTTCTGCAGAGTGGAAGGGCTATCTGACTTTATCTGGGTCTGCATTAATTTGGCCTTAATGTTTAGCTGAAACCAATCCTGAGAGAATGAAAGTTTTGTTTGAGCAAGAAAGGAATAAAGGGGTTGGGCAGTTTGAGAGTCTGGGGGTACTTGAAGGGGTAACTCTTGGAAGTCCAACTTTACTTTTCAACTCCAGAGATTCCTGACCTCTGATAAGCATAGTCTCTGCTGATCTGGCCTTGCCACCTTTCAACAAGCAACTCAAACTCTACTTCCTCTCCAGAGCTGTTCTTGACATTCTCCAATTCTGCCTCAGTCTCACACCCCTCCCCCATCCCAAACAAAAACAACAAAACACTCAAAAGCAACGAATTGCCCATCTTTCCAGTATTAACCATTCTCTAAATCAGGGTTTCTTATCTGCGGTACTAACATTTTAGACCATATAAGCCTTTGTTGTGCAGTCTGGGACATGGAGCACCATTCCTGACTTCTTCCTACATACTAGTAACACTACACACGTAGTTATGACAATTAAAAATGCCTCCAGGCATTTCCAGATGTTCTCTTGGAAGAGACCAGTCATCCCTCATTGAGAACCACTGCTGCTTTAACACCAGACACTACATTGTCCTTATTTGCTTATGTTGATTTTTGTCAACTTTCCTAAGCTTGAGGGCAAGTGCAGTCATTATTTAGTATCTGAAGGCCTGCTTGGCCGACTAGATGCTAGGTTAGGTCTGGGAATACTAGAATAAAAGCAACTGATATTGGGTCTCTGCACACCTGGATCTTATAATCTAAAGAGAGTAACCAATGTATGTGTGTATGACTATAATATTGCGGTATTACAGCTGTGTTAAGTTCTGAGAGGAGAAATACAAATTTACCTGAGTACCTAAAAAGGGATCTTGAGCTAGTCTAGAAACTAAGGAAAGTTGCTTTGGGGAAGTACCATTTGAGATGGACTCTCAAGGATAAATCTGGAGATACTAAGTACAGTTTAGGGGGACAGTATTCTAGACAGAAGGAACAACTGAACCCTGAAGCAGAAAAGAATTGGTTTTTTGTTTTTTGGAGAGCCCAGAAGCCAGTGTGAGTAGAGCACAGAAAATGGTCGGGGCAGGATAATACAGAATAAGATGTGAAAGTAGGCACAGGCTACCTGCTCTTTGTTGATTCCCAGTCCAGCATGCTCATTGAACCCATGCAAGAAACTTAAAACAGTACAAGTGTCTGGGTCCTTCTCCAGGCCCATTAAATCAGAATGCTCCTGTGGGTTCTACTCCATGCTTCAGCCACTGTTTTTCCCATGCCTTCTAAACAGATAACCACTGGTAATAGTATTGTTTACTAATTACAGGATTTTTCTTGGTAGGCCTCCTACTTACACAAAGGCAACACACTGCCTTGTTCTCTTAACAAGTGTCTTGGAAATCTTCCCACTGTATATTTCCCTTACATTTGAATGATTATATAGCATTTTGTTGTGTGATTATAATACAGCTTATTTAACCACTCCCTTACTGGTGGACATTTAGATGCTTCTGGTTTATTATAAAGAGTACTATGACTATGCCAGTTCACATGTGTATGAATATCTTTGTGGGATAAATTAATGGAAGTAGGATTGCTGGACCAAATAGCTTGTAAAAGATTGTTGAGTAATTTGGGCAAGGTAACTAAAACTGAAAAAGTAGCAGCTAGAACTGAGATGATAGTGGTAGAACTGGAAAGAAGTACATGTGTGTATACATGAGCTGTATTTATGATGCATAGTTGATAGGATTTGTAACATGATAATGTCACAAATGTTATGGATAGAGAATAACTTCCTAGAATGAATCCTAGGGCTCTAGCTTGCCCAACAGGTGAATAATGGTGTTACCAAAATAGAAAACATCATAAGGATATCTTTGAGGTGAATTTAAATCATAGTTCACAGGACTAGAGAGATGTCTCGGTGATTCAGAGTACTACCTGTTCTTGTAGAGGACCCAGTTTGGTTCCCAGCGCCCACATGGCAGCTCACAACCAGTGAGTATCCCCAGTTCCAGGGGATACAACACCCTCTTCTAAGAGCCTTAGTGGACATTGCATGCATGTGGTGCACTTACATGCAGGCAAAATACTCATACACATAAAATTAAACCAAAAATTTTCTGGCTGGGTATGGTGGTGCTTGGCTTTAAACCCCAGCACTTGGTAGGCAAAGGCAGGCAAATCCCTGAGTTCATGGCTAACTAGGTCTACATAGGAAGTTCCAGGCCAGTCAGAACTACATAGTGAGACCCTGTCTCAAAAATATTTTTATTTTATAAAAAAATATAAATCGTAGTTCAAATTGGGATGACTGAGGCTTTCAGGTAAAGGTGTCATGAAGCATCTAACAGTTCAAATCCAAAGCCCTCAGAAAGGGATGCAACTAGAGCCACAAATTTTTAGGTGTAAATTGAAGGGTATGGCCCAGTACAGAATTTAGCTCACAGATGTTTTTTAGTTTGCTCATGAGGTAGTTTTGTAGCTAATTCTGAATTAGTTATTCATATTTTTTAAGTCTTGAGGAGTGAGGGGGGACAGAGAATATGAATGGCATTACGAAGCTGCCTTTCCCATATGACAACAGTGATCAGAGCTCAGTCGCAACTGATCTCAGCCAGCCAGTCCCTAAAATTTATGTCTGACCTGCTTTGCCTCCAGTTCTATATGGGTGTGTGTGTGTGTGTGTGTGTGTGTGTGTGTGTGTGTGTGTGTATGTGTATGTGTGTAAAATAAGCATGTGATCAAAGTACAACTTTCAGGAGTTGGTTCTCTCCTTGTTGATACAGGGTCTTTGTTTTTGTTTCTCCCATGCTTCGTACTCTAGGCTTGCTGGCCCAAGAGCTTCCAGGAAATGCTCTATCTCCCATGTGGCTATAGGAGTGCTGGGATTACAGATGTAGGCTCCTGAATCAGGTTCTGAAAATCAAACTCAACTTGTCAGGCTTGCACTACAAGTGCTTTTTACCGGCTGAACCATCTTGTCTTTTTGGTTGTGAGCCTGTGCCAGCTCTCCAGCCCAACCAGCTGAACCATCTTGCTGGCACACTTGAACGTGTAATCCCTGGTCAAGGGAGAGTGATTTTCATCTTGGTTGTACATTGAAAACACTGAATGTTTAAAAAAAAATACTAATGCTGGGGCTCGGGGAGTAGCCCAGCTGATAAGAACGCTTGCTGCACAAGCATGAGGACCTGAAATTGGAATCCCAGAATCCCTGTAAAAACATCTGGCCATGGTGGTATAGTTACAATTAAACCCAGCACTGTGGGTGGCAGAGTCAGGAGGCTCTCTAGAGCTTGCCGGCCACCAGCCTAGCTCCAGGTTCAGTGAGAGACCCTGTCTCAAAAGAAATAAGGCTGAGAGTGATTGAGCAGGATGACCCAACTCCTCCTCTGGTTTCTGCCTGTGAGCACAGGTGCATATACCCACACACATATGTGCATATATACCATATATATACTCCACACATTCACACACACATGCACACACAAAATTAAAAATTAAAAAAACAATGTTGTGGTTCATCTAATAAATTTCTGTTTTTACTTGGTCTGAATTGCAGCCTTGGGGTTTTGTGCTTCTTGTTTTGGGATTTTTAGTCAGAGTCTTCCTATATAGTTCTGGATGGCGTGGTACTCACTATGAAGCATAGGCTGGGCTCTTAAGTCATGTCAATCATCCTGTCACAGCCTCTTTAGTGCTGGCAGCCCTGGGTTGTCAAAACCTTCTCTGATGATTCCACTGAGTAGTGGAAGAGAACTACTGACCCCAGGTTAGCAACAGAATAGGACTCAGGCCTAGTTTGTGGAGAAGGATAGCCCAGGAAATGAATGAGAAGTAAATAGACAAGTATCATGAAATGGCACCTTGCTTAAAGTTTAGGTACGTGACTTAACTGAATACGTTTTCTGGAGTTTGAACTAGATGAGACAGAAGAAAATTTTATTCGCATAGAGGCAGGTATGCTGTACTTAGATGAGGGATTTAAAGGATTTTTAAAAGTAAACCATACTTGATTTTTGTTTTTATGCTTTAGAGTCTAATTCTAGTTTAAGGTATGTCATAAAGGCAAGAAAAGAGAGTACTTTAAGAGTCATCAAGCCGGGCATGGTGGCACATGCCTTTAATCCCAGCACTCGGGAGGCAGAGGCAGGGGATCTCTGTGAGTTCAAGAAGGCCAGCCTGGTCTACATAGTGAGTTCCAGGACAGCTGGGGCTACAGGGAGACCCTGTCTCAAAAAGACCTAAATAAATAAATAAATCACCAAATAGAGATGTGGGCTGAAAGAATCTGTTGAATTTGTGAAGATGGGAGACTTTGATCTCAGCAAGAGCTATTCTAGATTGGAAAAGGCCGAAATCAGATTTAAGTAAATAAATAAATGGTAGGGAAATGGTGAATGTTCAAAATAATCCGTGTATGTCTCTGTACTGTGGACTGAACACATGATAGACAAGTGCTCTACCACTGTGCCTAATGTGAACAAGCTTTTGAGTAGTTTGTCTGAAAGGGCAACTTTTTCAGGTAAGGTGAAGGCCTGGTGTCTTATGTGTCTATGTAGTAGATACCAGTATGCTGGTTACCCAGACACTTCTGACTTTTCAGGGAGGTACCTCAAATAATACCTGATCACTTGTTTATCCCATCTTAGAGGAAGTTTGCTTGTATTTGCTTTGGAGACTGCTTTTCATTGAGGAGAGGAATTTTGCTAGGCCCCTTCAGATTCCTGAAGGCCTGACTTAGATGATGGTGATTTGGCCCCATGTCTTTTGCTTATCTGGAAATTCCATAGAGTTTCTAAAGGCCAGAAGTAATCTGGGCTCCAGTGACCTTGACATCATCTTTCCATTGAAGTGACGAACAAAGACCAGATTGTTGACATGTTGAAAATGGCTGTGCTAGGAAATGTGTATTTGTCAGATTCCCAGGAGTAGTTTTTGCAGTATTTTTTTTCCAGTTACTGTGCTATTAGAAATTGATTTTTCCAGTTGCATGTATGTAAAATTTCTCATACTCTGAAATCTTTATCATTGATGGGTTGGTTTTTAATTAGAGGTATATGCCCTCATTGAGCTCAGAGAGAAAGAGCAATGAACAGAGTTTGGCATCAAAAGACTAGGTAAATGTTTCCTTAAAGACTCAGTCACTATATAGGATGGGTTGTCATGCAAATGGCTATAGCCATTCTGTCTTCTGTCCATTTCTTTATTGACAACCTTAACCTGGCAGAGATCTCAAAGGTCAGTTTTGTATTTGTATTCAGAATTCCAGTCTTCACAGAAAAACATTGGCGGTGGGAGATGTCAATGATTATTAGTAAAGAATGGTGTTTATTAATTGAAAGCACAAACATTGCTATACTCTTTTGCATATAAGAGTAACATCTTCTGAGGACTAGAATTCATAGCTATCCTTGATTAGTCAGTTAGGTGGATGGTGGTTAAATTCTGTATAAAGATGACTTTGTGGCATGAATAGCAAATCTAGCTCCCAGATGATTTGTATCAAGAGTCCGTTACTAGAAAATTTTATTTAAAAACTTGTATATGCTTGGGCAGCAGTGAGAATTCTATCAAAAACAATGGTTAGGGGCTGGAGAAATAGCTCAGCAGTTAGAAGCACTTGCTGCTCTTGCAGAAGACCTGGATTCAGTTCTCAGCATACACATGGTGGTTCATAAACCAGCTGTAAGTCCAGTTCCAGGGTTATGATGCCCTCTTCTGGGCTCTGAGGGCACTATATGCACATGGTACACATAATACATGCAGACAAAACACTCATACACATAAAAATAAATCTTAAAAAAGATTAGGTACTGGACCTAGTTGGTAAAAAGCCATTGCCAGTGCAGTTCAGAGTTCCTTTGGTTTGTGAGGGACTTACATGGCTAAGTGAGCTGAGTCTTTAGATGAGTTTTTGGATGCAAGGCCTAGGTTTCTTGGGTGTGAGCTATGTAATTTTCTTTTTTAATTGAGGTGAAATTAGGTATTTTAACTGGTAGCTTTCAATATATTCACAGTGTGTACAACCATCACAGCTAATTCTCAGATATTTTCATTAACCCAAAGAAATCCTGTACCCCATAGGATTTTTTTATGAGATAGGGTCTCCCTGTAGCCCCAACTGGCCTGAAACTCTTTATGCAGACCAGGCTAGCCTTGATCTCATAGAGATCTACCTGTCCACTTGCCTCTGCCTCCTGAGTGCTGGGATTAAAGTCATGTACCACCGTGCCCAGCTCTCATTCTCCATTCCTTTTTCTTCAAGTTCCTGTCAACAACCAATTTGCTTTCTAACTCTGTTTACTTGTCCTAAATATTTCATAAAAACAGAATCATATATGTGTAGGGCTTCTTTCGTTCACTATAATGTTTTCAAGATTCATTACACTTTGTAGCATATGTTGGTACTTTCTCCAGCTAAATAATTATGAATATGCCACATTTTGTTTATTAATAAGTTGATGGACATTTGGGTTGTTTTTACCCTCTAGCCCTTCTAAACTGTGGTGTTAAAAGGATTTGTTTACAGGTTTTTGCTTAAATACCTATTTTCAATTTGTTCATGTAGAAAGAAAGGAGTGGAATTACTGGGTTATATGATAATTCTTTTACTTAAGGTGTTTGTTTTGCAGTACTGAGGATTATATCAAGGGTCTGATACATGCTAGGCAATAGCCTTATGATTGAGTTACATTTCTAGGCTTTAGGGTTTTGAGGAGCTACCTCATTGTTTGCCACTGTAGCTGCAGCCTTTTATATTGCTCCTACCTGAGAATTCTCTGCACCCTCAGCAATACTTGTTATTTTCTGTTTCTGTATGTGTGTTTGATTATAGACATCATTATAAACATCATTTCTGTTTCTGTATGTGTGTTTGATTATAGACAGTAGTTTTAATTTGCTGTTTCAAAATAATTTGATGATACTGAACATATATATTTCTTGACTTTTTGGTATCTTCTTTCAAGAAATAACTATTAAAATAGACATATTTGTACATTTTTAAGCTGGATTGCTTTTGTGTTGTTGAGTTGTAAAGGTTGATTAAAGGGGACTGGGGAGATGACTCATCAGTTAAAGTGCCTGGGATGCAAGCAAAAAGATGTCCAGAACCCACATAAATGCTGAGTGGGTGTGGCACCTTGCCTGTGATTCCAGCATCAGAAGGGTGAGACACGATCCCCAGAGCAAACTGGTTAACAAGTCTAGTAGCCATATTGGCAAGCTATGGGTTTCATTAAGAGACCTTCCCTCTTAAAGAATAGGTAGAAGAGCCATCAAGGAAGATTCCTGATAACAACTCAGGTCAAGTCTCTACATGTGTACATGTGTACATGCAAACATGTACATGAATACATACACATACATGTGAAAAGAAGAAAACAAAAAATAGTTGGTTATTCTAGATATTAGACCTTATCATATACATAATTTGAAGTTTCTTTCTCTGATACTGTGAGCGGTCTTTTTTGTTTTGTTTTGTTTTGTTTGTCTTTTTGAGACTAAACTTTTTAAAAAATGTATTGAGAATTCCATACATGCATATAAGGTGTTTTGATCAAATCCATGCCCATTCCCCTCCCTCCAGTTCCTCCCATATCTCCCCATCACTTTCTCCTGAACAACTTCATATAGTCTTTCTTGTTTTTTTATGGGACTTTTTGCTACTGTAACATTCCCCCCCCCTCTGAAGAGGTAACCCTAAAATCTTTTAGGGATTAGATAAGAGCTCCTAAATACTTTGACATTTTTGGCCTTTGGAACAGAGTATGTTGCTAAGAGGCCCAAGGACATTTTGATTTTGGCCAAGAAATTGGCTACTTTTCTTTGGCGTCTTTTCATCCTAACTGCCAAGCCAATTCCTACCTCCTGTTCTTATCATACCATCCCCTGAAGAGGTTACCCAAATTGCCAATAGGGAATCAGGATGCAGACCACTCTGGCTTCCTCCATGCTGAGTAAGGACACAGGGTGAGGCAACTGGGGTACCCCTTCAGTGGTACCCAAATTGCATAACTCTTAACTGTAGGAAGAAAAGAAAGTCCTTGACTGGTGCCTAGAGATGTGAAGGAGAAGTAAAGGCAAGGGTAGTTAGCATTACAAGTTCTAGACAGGGAATAGGAAAAAGTCAAAACAGGACAAATTTCAAATGTTCATATCAGAGTCCATTGGAATTTCTTGACAAGAGCTTCCAAAAACATCTCTCCATTGGGTTCCTCCTCATTTTTCTTTTGTCTGCCAAGGCTGGACTCGAGAGTGATGGACTCAGAGTTTGTTTTCAGGCACTTTGATAGTTGTTGGAGTGGCTAGAATCAGTGTCAGTTCCCTGTAAGCTGTCTTTTGACTTTCTTGTTAGTGACCTTTGCACCAAAGATTTCATTTGCTTTTTTTGTTGTTGTTTGTTGTTTATGCCTTTGGCAACATCCCAGTCACATTAATTTACCCGTATGTTCTTTTCTAAGAGTATGTAACTTTAGTCCTTAGTTTTAGGTCTTTAAGCCATTTTGAGTAAATTTTGTGTGTGAAATCAGGCTCATTTTCACTCTTTTGCAAATGGATATCCTGATATCCCAGCACTATTTGTTGAAAAAGCTTATTTCACAGTTATAAGATTAAATAAGGGCCTCAGATATATAAGAGGTAGAGGTATCCAGAATTGAAAGTGTATTCTTGAAGGGGATTTGTCAAGTCTGTCGTTGTTCCTCCTTACTTCTGGGGTATCCATTCTAGATATGTGAAGGCCCTAAGGAGTTTTTAGTCATAGCATGAAAGTAAAAGGCCATATTTCCTTATCGAACCAAGAATCATTACATTTTACTATATCAGCTTTTACATTTCTTAGAAGACTGTTTCCTGATAAAAAGTCTAGTGAGCCAGGCGTGGTGGCACAGGCAAGTGGATCTCTGTGAGTTCAAGGCCAGCCTGGTCTACATAGTGAGTTCCAGGCTAGCTGGAGCTACAGATAGACCCTGTCTCAAAAAGACCAAAAAAAAAAAAAAAGTCTAGTGACTTCAGAGTCTATCAATGAGCTGGGTGTGGTGGTGCACACCTTTAATTCCAGGACTTGGGAGGAAGAGGCAGGTGGATCTCTGTGAGTTCAAGGCCAGCCTGGTCTACATGGAGTTCCAGGCCAGCTGGGGCTACAGGGAAACCCTGTCTCAAAAAGACAGACAGACATAGAGACAAAGAAAGACAGAGACAGAGAGTCTAGTGACTTCAATCAATGAATATTTGTTGAGTTATTAATATATCCAAGACACTGTTTTAGATATTGAAAATATAGTGCCTTGTATCACAAGGCATTGAATTCTCTAGTGTTTCTTGACCCTACTCCTAGATCCTTCTAAATCTATGCCCCTGTACAGTTACCAAACTCAGTGACTCAAATTTCTTTTCATACTAATCAGGTCTTGAATCCATACTAATTGGGCCTTTTCTCCACAGATGGTCCTCTTGACAAACTAGTTCATCTCTGACCTTTACATTGCTAACCAGTGAATCAGTTCTCTGTCTTCCTTCAACAACATTTCACAATGTTAGTAATTTCTCTTTCTTTGAAATACTTCCTTCACTGAGTTTCTAAAATACTTCATCCTCTGGACTTCTCTCACCTTACTGGAGATTCTTTCTCCATCTTTTTGTTAGTTCCTATTCATCTATATGGCCTCTAGAAGTTGAAGCACTATAGGGCTTTATCTCGGACTTCTGTTCATTACTAACACTGGGCATTTTACCCAGTCTGAGTAACTGCATACAAGGACTACCAAACTAATACCTCCAAGTTAGATCTCGCCTCTCAGTCCCAAGTTCTGATAGCAAAGTGCCTACTTGACATCTCTACTAGAATATCTAACAGACTTCTCAAAATGAACCCCTGATCTCCTATCCAAAACCACATTCCCTGTAGCCTATCCCATCTCAGTAAGTAGTTTCATTCTTCTAGAAGATCAGACCAAAAACCTTAGAGTTGTCTTTGATTTTCCTTCCCTTATGTTCAATCTGGCATCTAATCCTTTTGAATCTACCTTCAAAATATATCTAAATTGGGTCACTTCCTGCTATCTCCATTGCTTCTCACCACAATATGGTCTATTCCTTGCCCAGACCACCATACTATTTCCCCTGGATTATTGCCATAACTTCTTTTCCTTGCTGTGTCCTTTCTCTTCTACAGCCTGCTCTAAACACAAAGAGGCTTTAATATCTTGTTAAAAGTTAAATTCTCGTAGCTGGGCATGGTGATGCATGCCTTTAATCCCAGTACTCAGGAGGCAGAGGCAGGTGGATCTCTGTGTGTTCAATGCCACCCTGGTCTATATAATGAGGAGCTTCAGGTTAGCTGGAACTACAGGGTCTTAAAAAGACCAAAAAAAAAAAAGTTAAATACTCCACCAAAAGGCTTTAGACTTATCTATAAAGCCCACTAATCTGCCACCCCCAAATACACACACCCATATTTCTCTGACATCATCTTCTACTCTGCTTTGTGGTTGCTTTTGGCTGAGCTGCGAAGGCACCCTTCTTCTTCCAACATGCTTGCCTAGAACCATTGCTTTCTCTTCCCTCGAGTCTTTTAAAGGTTCACTTTTCCTAGAATGGTCTCTTTTCTCCTTCAAACTGCTTTTCAGCATGCCCAGGAGTCTGATGATTCTTTCCACCCTACTCCAGAAGACAGGGATTTAAGGTTATCCATCTTCCTCTTGTTTATTGTTTTTGTTTTTTCAGACAGGGTCTCACTATGTAGCCCAGGCTGTCCTTAAACTCACAGAAATCCTCCTGCCTTAGCCAATCTCAGTGCTGAGATTACAGGTGTGTGCACTACAACTGTACTCTCCTTATCTTTTTATCTATCCTTACACTTTCATTTGAACAGAATCTTTCTATAGTTAAAAAATTTTGAAAATATCCTTTTTATGAGATGAAAACTTAAAAACTGAGATTAGTAGTTGTAGAAAGAGATGCCATTAAAGTCTTAGAAACTATAGCAAGGCACAGGTTTTCTTTTCTTTCATAGTTCATAGATATAGTCCCTATTTTGCAGTTGTGAGGACTGAGTCCCCAGAATGCTGTTGAAAGTGGTGCTGATGAACAGCATTCCTACCATGACAAGTCCTCCTATAAACCTGTGGCTCAGCTGTTAGCATTTTGTCTTCTCTGAACTTGGTGTACCTATTGGCACCCTTGGTATTTTTCTGACAAATCTGGTTGGAACCCCTTTCTGATGGCGGGCACTCCTCAGAATAGAGGCTTACTGACTGGGTGCAAGTATTAAAGGCAATGGAGGATTCCATATGACACAGGAAGAATGTGTTGATTCTACTCTAAAGTGCAAACATCACATTCAGTGAGTCTCTGCAGGTATCAAGTTCAGAGACATCATTTGGGTCAGCATTTCTGAGCCTATGTCTCCAAGCCTGCAGACTCTAATGTACATTCTGGTGGGTGGTGTTAAAGGTTGGAATGCTATATCTTGATTTGTTGTATTAAAAGATAATGGGGCTAGGTTAGGTGGCATACGCCAAGAATCCCAGCACTCAGGAGGCAGAAACAGGCCGATCTCTGTGAAACAAGTCAGTCTGGTCTACATAGTTCCAGACTAGCTGGAGCTACAAGGAGACCCTCTCAAAAAACAAAACCTACAAAAAAAAATGCATTGTTTATTTTTCAAGGTTTTTGGTAACTTTTCTTTTGTTCCCTTTTGAGGAGATAAGTGGGTGGGTAGGTTTGAGTGTGTGTGGATGCAGGTGTGTGCAGATATAGTACATGTATAAAGGTTAGAGAACATCCTTGGCTATTGGTCTTCAGGCACTATCCACATTTGATTTGAGACAGTCTCTGATTTTGTCTGGAACTTTGCCACATAGGCCAGACACCTGGCCTACAGGCTTCTAGGAAGATACCTGTCTTCACCTCCAACTCACCATTGCTGAGATTGCAGGTGTGCCTTTATGTTGGTTTTTTTTTTTTTTTTTTTTTTTTAACGTGGGTTCTAAGGATCCAAACTCAGGTCCTCATACTTGAGAGGCAAGCACATTACCAAACGAGCCATCTCCCACTTCATAACTTCTCTTTTTTATTAGCGTATATTAATTGTACAAAATAATGAGTTTCATGTGACATTTTCATAATACATATAATGTTCGTTGATATATTCTCTAATCATTACCCTCTTTTATCCTTCCTCCCTGACCACTTTCCCTTCTTTAATAGTCCCCACCCATTTAAGTTCAACAATATATTCTATTAAATTTTTAACCATTCAACTGTTATATAAACACACTGACCTCATCTTTGCTCTTTGCTCTAGATGGGTTAATTTCCTAGATGACGAAGTAGATAAATTAATGTAATTTCAGATACTGGTAAATAGTTCTATGAAGAAAATAAAGTGGGGCTATTATTATAGTAGTGAACACTTGAATAACCTATAATTTTTCCATATTTTAAAACATCACAGCAACATCAAGCATATCCTTATGCTTGTTCAAATGTATGCGTGTTTATACTGCATAGATTATGAAAGATAATTTTTTAGATACTACCATATTGGTCCCCAAGTTGTCTATAATAATATTATGTAAAATATATAATACATAGTATAACTAAACACATTAATGTGTCTTCTCAGTAAATATTTATATTATTTTTAGTTGCATTAATAATATTGAACATATTTTTATAAAATAGCATATTATATGGATAAAAGGCCTAATACCCTACTAATTTGTAAGTTTTTACCACTAAAATTTTACAAGTGTAAATTCCTGTTTTTTGGACTGGCCTGGAACTTGCTGTGTAAACCAGACTGGCCTCAAACTAAAAGAGGTCCACCTGCCTCTGCCTCCTGAGTGTTAAGATTAAAAGCATGCACTATCATGCCTGGATCCTTTTAGAACTCTTTAATTGACACCTCACTGTATATATTCATCAGGTATCAGGTACAGTGTAATGTTTTGATACATTTACAATGTGTAATGATCAAATCTGAGTAATTAGCATATCCCTTTACCTCATTTATCATATATTTGTGGTGAGAACATTCCAAACCCTCTTCTATTTTGAAATATGCAATATATTATTAATGCTATAGTCCCCTTTCTCTGTAATAAACACCATTGTTGAATATGTTCTCAAAACTTTTCCAACCATTTGTATTTCTTTTACTGTCTTTTGGGTTGCACAGTAGAGACAGCTAGTTACTGCTTATGATCCATCTTTAGTATTAGGAATTCCAGTTCTTAGCCAGGCCTATCACTTCCTTCCAATAGACTTGGCCTCCTTAGAGCTAATTACAAACATGTAAGTTGAAGCTAATAGCATATAAGCAGAGGGGAAAGTTTTGTTCTTCATTCCTCCATTTTTTATATGCATTTGAACACATGTGATACGTTACTACAAGAGCATTGATATCTATCCTAGACCATCAGAACCTTTGTGGTAGCTGAGCCAGAAAGCATGGGTCTCCGAGTCAGGTGAATCTACCATACTAATACCCACCATATTTTGTATGAGAGACTTAACTTTTGTCTTATTGAGGCACTCCTATATTTGATTTTCTATTTATGTGCAGCATAGCAAATACTTCTATTATCTATTTATATTATAGATACAGTCCATATAAAAAGGGTGTGTGTTATTCCATTCTGTTGGAGTCCTCTTCCTTTGTGGTATCTTTTGTTAAACTGTTTTTAATTTTGATGTCAGATTGGCTTATTTTGCATTTATAGCTTTTTATCTTATGAAACGTTTTAATCCATCATATTCTTTTATTAACAGTATTGATTTTACACAGCAATGGGGTTTATGATATTTTCATATATATGTAAAGTATTTTTATTATATCCAACCCGCATTATCCTCCCATTCCCTCTCCCACACATGCTGGTCCCCTTTCTCTTCTCAATTTATAACCCTTATACTTTTGTGTCTTTATTTTGTGTGTGTGTGTGTGTGTGTTCCAATTTGTTTAATTAGTGTTGTCCACATGCACATAGATGAGTTATTTACATCTTACCTGTGTCTACACTGCTGAAGAAAATGTCTCCCCTTCCCCCAGCAACCACTAATTGCCAGTAACTCATCAGAGAGGGGTGGGGCTTCATGATCCCTTCCCCCTTCCATGATGGAATGTTGATGGGCCCAATCCTGTGTTGGTCTTTTGCAGGGAATCACAGCCATTGTGAGTTCATGAGTGCAATGGTCATGTCCTTTCTGAAACACAATATCCTACAGCATTCCAGGCCTTCCTCTAGCTCTTACATTCTCTCCATACCCTCTTACACAACATTCCCTGAGCCTTGGAGAGGCTGATATAGATGTCCTACTTAGTACTGAGCATTCAGCAGTCACTTATTCTCAGCACTTTGACCAATTAATAAATCTCTTAAGTAACTTCCACGCACTGCTAAAAGAAGCTCTGACCAAAGCTAAAGATAGCACTAATCCTTAGGCATAAATTTATGTATCTAGAAGACAGGCAGTTTGATAAGCACAACTTGTCAGATTTTGCAAAACAACAGAAGGACCTTCCCACCAGGATCTGTAACCTCCCAGGTTATAGACTTTGACAGGTACCAGGCATGAATTCCTTCCTGTGGAGTGAGCCTCAAATTTAATCAGAAAATGATTGGTTACCTTGGTAACAGTCATGCCACTATTGTACCAGTGGGCACCTCTTGTCTGACAAATTGGTGGTGCAGCACTCAGGGCCCACATATGAGTAAGACTGTTAGTGGCTTTCTTTCCATAGCAGCCTGTATAGCACCTTCTGTCACTATGAAAGCTAGCCAGCAGAGTAGCTTACAGCTCAGTTCCAGCTTGATTTCACTATGGCCTATGACCAAAGTATATTAACCATACTAGCAATAGGCTCTTACCATCTAGTTCTGGTGGGCAGTGAAGAGAAGTGGCAATAGCCTGTTTTGTTTGGGGGAAAAAAAAAACTTTTTTCAACTGACTTTTTGTTTTCTGCTCTGAACATATATATAATACATAATATAAACGAGAATCTTACTCTTAAAAAAAAATACGGAACACTTCACGAATTTGCCTGTCATCCTTGTGCAGAAGCCATGCTAATCTTCTCTGTATCATTCCAATTTTAGTATATGTGCTGCAGAAGCAAGCACAGACTCTTACATTCTTATACTTTTACATATTTTTCTTTTTAAAAATATTTTATTTATTATTTTTATTTTTTACGCATGAGTGTATTGCCTGCATGTAGGTAAGTGCACCCATGTCGTGCAGTGCCCATGAAGGACAGAAGAAGCTGCTGGATCCCCTGGAACTGGAGTTATGGACAGTTGTTAGCTGCCATGTGGGTGCTGGGATTTGAACCCAGGTCTTCTGCAAAAACAACCAGTGTTCTTAACCGCTGAGCCATCTCTCCAGCCCCTACTTTTATATATTTTTCAAATGTAGACCTTTAATTCATTTGGAATTAATTTTTCTGAATAATGTGGGGGCAGTATTTAGTTGGCTGTCTGTTTGAAATAATTTTTATGGTAGGTATATCAATTATCAGTTGCTAAATCCTCCTTCACATATGTTAACTTTAGGAACCTGATTAGTCCCATTGAACTATATCTATCTACCTTATCTAATATATATATTTTGAGACAGGGTCTTGCTGTTGCCCCAGCTGGTGTGGAACTTGCTACATAGACTAGGCTGGTCTCCAAGAGATCTGCCTGCTTCTGCTTCCTGAGTGCTGGGACTAAAGGTGTGCACCACCACATGTGGAACCATTGATATATTTTTAATTGCCTTGTTTGCTCATTTACATAATACAACTCTTGCTTATTCTTTACTCTCCTGCTCTTGAATTCTTGACTCTGCACTCGACTTTCATACCCCTTCTGGTATTTGGGGATGGACCACCATTATGTCTGCTCTTTGGCTTCTTGAAGTTGAACTTTGTTGTCATCTGTGGTTTCCCGTATGATCTCCCTATCATGTTTTCTCCAAATTAAATTTCATGGAATTTCAAAGTAAATTAAATATTTTCTTGCTGGAATTACTACTAGAGATGGTAATTCATACATGTTCTTTGAGTGGTTTTGGTTAAGTACCAACATTTTTTTTTTTTTTGAGACAGAGTTTTATATAGCCAAGGCTAGCCTTGAACTTGCTATGTAGTCAAAGATAACTTTGAACTTCTGAGCCTCCTGCCTCTAGTTCCCAAGTGCTGGGATTACAGGTGTGTGCCACCTGGCCTGGCTTGGTATTAGAAGACTGATTCTGAAAGACTCCAGCACATGTGCCAATGTTCTAGTTACTTTCTGTTGCTGTGATAAAAACACTGACCAAAACCAACTTATAGAGAAAAGGGTTTCTTTTATCTTACATCTCCAAGGTTCATCACTGTGGAATGCCAAGGCAGGAATTCAGGGCAGGAACCTGGCTTGTTCCCCTAGCCTCTGCTCAGCCTGCTTTCTTATACAGCACAGGACCACCTGCCCAGGGGTGACAATGCCCATAGGCTGAGCCCTCCCACATTACTCAACAATCAAGAAAATGCCCCACAGACACGCCTACAGGCCAATCCAATGGAGGAAATTCCTCAATTGAGGTTACTTCCACCTCTCTGTTTCAAGATGACAACTGAAGCTGTCTAGGACAGCCACCAAACCCAGTTTGTTGTGCTGTGTTGAGGATCAAACTTAGGGACCTCATATGTACTAGACAGGCACTCTATCAACTAAGCTACACTAAATATTTATTCTTGAGCTCCACAGAAACACAATTTTTTTGCTTGAAATTGTCTATTTGTAGACAGATGAGTACTTCATATTTTTTTAGTGGGCAAGCTCAATGTAAAAATGAACTGATAAGCTTACCTGTAATAAGACTTCACCAAAGATATGGTCAAAGTTGAATAACAGGTCACCAGTGGGACCAGAAACTGGGATAACTAATTTTATCACCAGGATAGGAGCTAAGGAATGAGTTCTATTGAAGGTCACCTGTAAGAACATGAAAAATCAGTTCAGAGAATCCGCATTTTCTTCTTATCAATACTTTCAGTGGGCTTTTGTCTTCTTCCTCTATCCCAACTGAGGTTCTGATAGTTCATACATTAAGAAAATATTGAATTTCTATTTCATGCTGTGCAGTGGCTATGTGTTGGGGACATGAGAGTGAATAAATTGTAGTGTTTTCCTGACACATCTGCTTCTGCTTCCCTGACCCATCACATTGCCACCTGAATCTCATCATCCCCTCCCTGAGAAACTAGCAGTGTTGCAAATTCTCAATAAATACTTTGTGAATACATAGCAATTATTATCTAAGTTTGTTCCGATCAGTGACTTTTGACACTGAATTTTTGTCCTTGTATTATGTTTTCTCCAATTGAAGTTCATATTTTTCTCTTCCATTAAGTTTCTTTAAATTGTATTTTCTTGCCCTGACATTTGCATTCTTCCACATTTAGAGCCTTCTGCATTTTCCATTTCCCTCCTGTAGATTTAATCTCACAGGTCACTTGTTTTTATTTTTTAAATTAAGCTTTATGCCTGGCTTTATGGCATGTTATACATATCTTTCTATTTCTGGATATGATATCATTTGTTCATATACTCTTAATTATATCCTAGTCAGGATATAAAGCTTGAACAAGCTTTTATCTTAATTATAATTACAAAGTTTGATAATATTCTTATAGTGTGAAGTTCAGAGAGGTACCATTTAATGTTGTTCATCATCTATTCAAAGTCCTAAATTTTATTCCATTTATCTATTATGATATTTTATATAGCTGTTTTGTGTGTCATAGCTTCATCATTTCATAATAATTTATTCAGTTTTCAAGCTTTGTGAAAAAAAATGGGGGTTTTAAAAAGACCTTTTTGGTCTTTCTGTTCAAGTTAACAGTTGCAGTGTTCTCCAGATTCCCTCCTTCCGTCAGTATCTCCCTCCCTCCTTCCTCTTACTAAGATTTTGAAGCAGTTTTGTTCTAGAAGTTGAGAAACCTGTAGTTACAGGAAAGAATGACTATGCAAGTTCTTTTAACCTTCATAGAGATATTATATAGGACAAAATGGCAATGGCTTTGTCATTAGAAAATCTTGGGCTCAAATTACAGTTCTTACAGTTTCGGAGTAGTATGATCAAGTTCTTTGTTTTATTTATTTATTATTAACTTTTAGAAAAACTTTATTGAGACTCTCATATATGAATATTAGGTGTTTTGATCAAATCCATGACCACTCCCTTCCCTCTAACACCCCCCATATCTCCCCATCACTTTTTTCTCACAACTTCGTGTACTCACTCTTTCTTTCTTTTTCTTTTGTCTTTCTTTCCTTTCCCTCCTTCCCCTCTTCTTTCTTTCTTTCTTTCTTTCTTTCTATTATGTGGCTTTTTGCTACTCTAACATTACGCCCTCTGAAGAGGTAACCCTAAAATCCTTTAGGGATTAGATAAGAGCGCCGAAATATTTTCGACATCTTTGGCCTTTGGAATAGAGTATGTTGCTTAGGAAGCCCAGGGACATTTTGACTTTTAGCCAAGAAACTGGCTACTTTTCTTTGGGGTCTTTTTTTTTTTTTAGACAGGGTCTCCTTGTAGCCCCAGCTGGCCTGGAACTCACTATGTAGACCAGGCTGGCCTTGAACTCACAGAGAACCACCTGCCTCTGCCTCTGCCTCCCAAGTGCTGGGATTAAAGATGTGCGCCACCACACCCGGCTCTTTGGGGTCTTTTTTACCCTAGCCAAGCCTACCTAACTGCCTAGCCAAGTCCTACCTCCTATTCTTATCACACCATCCTCTGAAGAGGTTACCCAAATTACCAATAGGGAATCGGGACCACAAAGTCTCACTATATAGCCCTGGATGACCACTATGTAGACCAGGCTGGCCTCAAACTCACAGAGATCTACTTGCCTCTGCCTCCCAAGTGCTTGGATTAAAGGTGTGTGCCACCATGCCCAGCAAGTTGTTTAAAAAAAATAAAAATAAAAAACTTCTCAGCCTTGGAGAAGGACTCATCTGTGAAATAGAGGTAACACTAACTTTATTATTAGCATAATAAGTTAATTAGATCATATGTTTTTAAAATATTTTACACAATCCTAGCATTCATAAGAACATTCATGTACCATATAATGTTGTTTTGGCCAACAATGGACTACCTACCCAATGTTGTCCTGAAAGATTACAGTGGGGCTAAAAAATTCCTGTCTTGTACACCCATAGCTACAGAAGAAGCAAAGGGAAAGGAAAGTATATAAGAAGAAAAAACTGCAAAGATTTTCACAGTGAGAGATTTAACAGAAGCTTTTGCAGACTTCAACATTATCCTTAAAAAGGTTTTAAAAAATGGACCCCAACACTCAGTGTTAATAAAGAGGTGTTTTCATGCAGCATTTCTACTTACAAGCAAGTCCACTCTGGGAAAAAAAAAAAAAAAACAGGCAGGGGCTAGAGAAATGGCTCAGCTGTTAAAAACACTGGTTGCTCTTCCAGAGGACCCAGGTTCAGTTGCCAGCACCCACATGGCAGCTAATAACCATCTGCAACTCCAGTTCCTGAGAATCTAATGCCCTCTTCTCCATGAGCATTGCACACACATAGTGCACTTACATACATGGAGGCAAAACACTCATATACATTTAATTAACTAGCTAATTAGTTTATTAATTAATAGAATAGTATAAAATGGGGGGCTGGAGAGATGGCTCAGTGGTTAAGAGTAAGTACTGCCCTTTCAGAGGACCTGAGTTCAACTCCCAGCACCTATATCAGGTGGCTCACAGCCACCTGAAATTCCAGCTCCAGGAGATCTGTGAGCACTGCACTCACATGGACAAACCCAGACATGTATGAATATAATTTAAAATTTAAGAAAATAAAAAAGGATATTATACAATTTTTTAAATGTGGGGTCTAAAGAGATGGATAGCTCAAGAGTTAAGATCACCAACTGCTTTTGCAGAGGACCCAGGTTCTGTTCCCAGCACCCACATGACAGCTAACAACTGTCTATAACTCCAGTTCCAGAGGATCTAACACCCTCTTCTGACCTTCACAGGCATTGCAGGACATAGGTACACTTAACATACATGCAGACAGTACACTCATAGACATAAAATAAAAATAACTTTTTTGGTCTTTTTGAGTTAGGGTCTCCCTGTAGCCCCAGCTGACCTGGAACTCACTATGTAGACCAGGCTGGCCTTGAACTCACCAAGATCCAACTGCCTCTGCCTCCTGAGTGCTGGGACTAAAGGCATGCACCACCACACTTGGCTAAAAAATAATAATTTTTTAAAGGAATAAGAATAATGTAGTTTTGTTTTTTATTAGCACATTGTACAAAATAATGGGTTTCATTGTGACATTTTCACACATGCATATAATGTACTTTAATCATATTTATACTCCTCCATTACCTTTTCTTATTCTTCCTTTCCCTCACTCTGGTCTCCCTCTTTTGTAATAGTCCCCCTTTTACTTTTATGTTGTCCTTATTTTTATTCTAGATACCTCATGTAATAGAACACACAATATACTCTGACTCTGGCTTATTTCATTTACAACATTGATTTACAGTTCCATTCATTTTCCTGCAAAAAAAAGGTGGTTTTATTGATCTCTATGACTGAATAAATGCTCCATTGTATATATACATTAATTCATCTGTTGACAGATGCCTAGGCTGGTTCCATATCTTAGTTATTGTAAATAGTACCACAATACACGTAAGTGTGGCCAGGCGTGGTTGCGCACTCGTTTAATCCCAGCACTCGTGAGGCAGAGGCAAGCAGATCTCTGTGAGTTCAAGGTCAGCCTGGTCTACATGGTGAGTTCCAGGACAGCAGGGGCTGCAGAGAAACCCTGTCTCAAAAATACCAAAAAAAAAGTGTGAAGATATCTCTAAACTATGCTTATTTTTATTCATATATATCTCCAGGGATATGAATGGATCATAGCACATAATACTAGTTTTAATTTTTTGAGGAACTCACTATGTTGGTTTCCATAGTAACTGCACTAATTTACATTCCCACCAGTAGTGTATAAGGGGCCATCATCCCACTCCTCCTCACCAGCATTTGTTGTTTTTTGTTGTTGTGATGATTGCCACTCAAGACTGTGGTAAAAGTCTCAATGTAGGGGCTGGAGAGATGGCTCAGCATTCAAAGTGTATAATGCTCTTCCAGAGGACCCAAGTTTGAGTCCTAGAATGCACGTTGGGCTTACAAATATAACTCTAACTTCAGGGACTTCAACATCTCTGACTTTTGCAGGCACCTGCATTCTTATACCCCTACACAGACACACATATATGCACATAATTTAAAATAAAAAAGAATCTCACTGTGGTTTTGATTTGCATTTCCCTGATGCTAAGAATGTTGTCCATTTATAAGTAATAATTAGCTATTTGTTCTTTCCAGAGGTATCTATTCAGTTTGTGTGTCCATTATGGGTTGTATTGCTTATTATTTTAGTAGAGTTTTTTCATATTTCTTTATTTAATCTTCTATAAGACAAATACCTGTCAAAGGTTTTCTTCTATTCTGTAGGCCCTGTATTCACACTATTGTTTCCTTTCCCGTGCTGAAGCTTTTTAATGTGATACTACATGTCTTACTATTATTTCTTTAGCTGTTAAAGAGTTTATTCAGGAAGTCTTTTGTTTGTGCCAGTATCTTAAAGTTTTTCTATGCCTTAGTGTTAGGTCTTACATTAAGATCTTTGATCCATTTAGAATTTACTTTTGTATTTGGTAAGGGAGAAATCTAGTTTCAGTCTTCCATGTATGAATATCTAGTTTTCACAGTACCATTTGTTGAAGAGGCTACCTTTTCATCAGTGTGTGTTTTTGGCCCTTTTGTATATAATCAGATCACTGCAGATGTATGGGTTCATTTGGGGGTCCTCTATTCCATTTCATTTCTTTATGTACTATGTCTGCTTTTATGCCATTACCCTACTGGTTTTGTTACTATGGTCCTGTAGTATATTTTGAAGTTTCTAATTATGATGACTTTATCATTACACTTTTTGCTTCGAATTGTTTTGGCGATTCCAGACCTTTTGTGATTTCATATGATTTTAAGATTGTTTTTCTTGTTCTGTGAATAATGTCTTTTTATGTAAAGGAGATTGTATTGAATCTGTAGATCACTTTGAGTACTATGGTCAGTTTAATATTAATTCTTCCAATCCATGAATGTGAGAGGTTTTTCCATCTTCTAGTGTCATCTTCAGTTTTTTTTTCTTCAGTGTTCTATATAATTTCACTCAAAAGTCCTTCACTTGTTTGGTTAGTTATTCCTGTTTTATTGGGGGCAGTTGTAGTAAATGGGATCAGTTTCCCAATTTGTCTGCATGTTCAGTATTATTGTATAAAAAAGCTATTAATTTTTATATTGTTTTGTATTATACTTTGCTGAATTTATCATTTATAATATAATAGATGTATATCATTCTGTGGAGTGTTTAGGATCTTCTACTTATTGAATCATATCATCTACAAACGTGGATTTCTTTTTTCAGTGATTGTGCTAACTAAAACTTCACGTGCTATGAGAAAGGGTAGTAAAAGCAGACATATTGTTTCATTCTCCATCATGGGAGTTTAAAGATTTTGGTTTTTCCCTATTCAGAGTGATGTTGTCTATGGGTTTGTTACATGAAGCCATTTTTATGTTGAGATTTGATTCTTCTATACCAAGTTTCTTGAGGGTTTTTAATCATGAAACGATAATGCTTTATCCAAAGGCTTTTTCTACATCAGCTGAGATGACCATATGATTTTATCCTTGATTCTGCTTATGCGGTATATTACATTTATTAATTTGCATGCCTGTTATGTGACACTTTCTGGGAGGCATGAACAAATGTCTGTTGATTCCAAATAGGAAGCAAATGACAGACCAAAGTAAGGATACCACCTAAGTTCAACTTGGTGAACCAATGAGTTTTATTGGAATTACGTAAGGAGTGTAGATGAAGGGTTACTTACAAGAGCAGAAATGACTCAAAGACAACTGCATCACCAAAAGCCTACCCCAGCACTGGCAAAAGCTCTTGAAAGTTGGAGATCTGGAGCTTACTACACAACTTGCCAGCAGCTCAGTAAGATGAAGAGCATCTTGTAGGTAGCTTGGGCTGGTCTGGGCTGCTTACTAGACCCTAGGGTTATATGGGAAGGAGGAGCCTAGTGTATCTGGTCAGTTTCAGGGACTTCCTGGAACTATTGACTTGTGTATTTCCTTAGCTTTATGAACTTCCCTGCAGGATAAACTATTTCATCCTCCTTTAGAACATCCTGTTGTTTCACCTCCCTATCAACATCCTGTGTCTTAATGAGTTTTCCTAAAGATGGAATATGTTTAACTTCCCTTTAGAACTCTTGTGTCTTCACAAGTTTTTCTCTAAAATGAAAGGTTTTGTCTCAGAGGAAATTGCAAATATGTTGAACCATCCTTGTATCCCTGGAATTAAGCCAGCTTTATCATGATGAATGATCCTTTTAATGTGTTGAATTTGATTAAGAATTGACACAGTTTTGGCTGCATAGAATGAGTTTTGAAGGGTTTTCTCTCCTTGGAATTATTTGAGACACACTGGTGTTAGTTCTTTTGGTAAAAATCAGCAGTGAGGGAGCTGGAGAGTTGGGTTGGAGGTTAAAAGCAATGGATGTTCTTGCAGAGGACCTGAGTTTGAATCCCAGCACCCACATGCTAGTTAACAATCATCTCTAACTCCAGTTCCAGGGATCTGACACCCTCTTCTGTTCTCTGAAGGTGCTGCACAACATGGGTGCACTTACATAAATATAGGCGTAACACTGATATACGTAAAATAAAAAATAAATTTAAAAAATTATAAAAAATAAATCAGCAATGAATCTGCCTAGACTAGAGCTAAGAAAATATTTTTTTAATATTTTATTTATTATTTTTATTTTATGTGTATGCATGTATTGCCTGCATGTAGGTAAGTGCACCCATGTTGTGCAATGCCTGCAGAGGACAGAAGAAGCTGTTGGATCCCCTGGAACGAGAGTTAGGACAGTTGTTATCTGTGATGTCGGTGCTGGGATTCAAACCTGGGTCTTCTGCAAGAACAACTAGTGTTCTTAACCTCTGAGCCATCTCTCAGCCCAGAAAATATTTTTATACAACTGGGCCAATATGTCTTTATTTAAACTAAGTTTTATTATAAAAGTCAAAAAGGTTATAAGGTAAAGAAGTTATATACTAAGGTTAATTAATTTTTAACATTTTAAAAAAATATACATTTAGTATAGCCTGGGTATAGGCCTTGCAAAGTCTACATTCATGCCCTAAGGTGTTTCATTCATTGGCAATTGTTTCAGACTCACCTAGAGAAACTTCTAGTCCTGTAGGCTTCATTTGTGGTAAGTGTTTTATGCACAGTTTCATTTTCTTTCTCTCTTCTACCATTAGATCTTTTCTGTGTTTAGATATGTTTAGATATAAAATACTCACCAATGTATTGTAAGTTACTTTTCTCATTGTTGTGATCAGGTACTTGACAAGAAGCAACTTAAAAATTTTATGTTGGTTTATATACAGTTTGTGGGGATGCAGTCAATCATAGTAAGGAAGGCCTGGTGGCAGGAATGAGGCAGCTGGTCACATTGTATCCACTGTCAGGAGTGGGGAGGGGGGGAGAAGAACTAACACATTGGTACTGAGCTGGCTTTCTCTTTATTCACGCCATAACCCCAGCCAGTGGGGTAGTACCCCCTACATTCTGAGTAGTTCTTCCATTTCCACTTAAATGGCTCCGGAAACACCCTCATAGTTACACCCAGAGGTGTGTTTCTGTGTGATTCTAATCCCATCAAGTTGACAACCAAGGTTAGCAATCACATATTACAGAACTCCCTATAGTATTCACTATAGGCTTAAAGTCTAGGAGCCATAGACTATACCATATAACCTAGATGGATAATAAGCTCCACCATCTAGATTTATCTAAGTATGCTCAATGTAGTCACATAATCATGAAACCACATAGTGATGCAGTTCTCAGAATGTATCCCTTTCATGAACACACAATCGTATAATTGATGATATAAAACTATTGATATTCCCTTTAAGAGTCTGATAAAAGAAGAGTCAACATAGCATGCCCAGTGTTCTCCTTTTTGTTTTCTTTTTGGTTATTTCTTATATTTTTGTGACAGGAGGGGTTTGTGTGTTGGAATGGGGGGGGATAGGGTCTTATTATATAGCCAAGACTAGCCTTGAACTCAAGATCTTTTTGCTTCTACATCCTGAGTGCTGGTAATTACAGGCATTGCATTCTTGGATTTGCTTCCTATTATCTACTGATGTTGGTAGCATGAATTCTTGCAGAGGGTGGTGTTATGCCTGATATATTAGTATGCCCTAAGTATTGCTAGTAGATATCTGTAGAGTTGCCTTACTACAGACTCACCAGGGATTTTTCAGGAATTTATTTTATTTTTAATTATTTGAATGTGTTTGGGTATGTTCGTGTAAGTGCAGGTGTCCATAGAGGTCAAAGGGGTCTGGAACGTCTAGAGTTAAAAGTAGTTGTGAGCCACCAGACATGGATGCTAGAAACCGAATTCTAGTCCTCTGCAAGTGCAGTATACACTGTTAACACTGAGCCATCTTTCTAGCCCCTCTGAGAATTAAAAAAAAAAAAAAAAAGTTCCTCCAGATGTAGCTATCTTAGAGTATGACCATGAGAGAAACATGACTCAGACAGGATAGAGAATAAAGTCAGTGTTACTGTTATGTAGAAATGATCAAGAAACAAAGAGGTCAGGATATCGGATATATTATTTGCTTGGATGTTGTAATCAATAAGAATTATGACAGAAATAGTGTTAAGAATGACAGTGAGCCAGAAGCTAACATTATCAAGGAATGAAAAAGAGTGACCTTGGGGAGCCATAAATGACTGCAATAGTGGTGGGGTGGCCTGACGATATGTGACTCAGAATAGGGGATTTTTGTACAGGAAAAGGGAGAATAGCCTGTAAGTAACACTATGGAATAAGAAGAACACTTACCAAGCCTTGTGCTTCAAAAATGTCAAAGAAGATGGATTTTTGTCTAAAAGGACAGTAGTCAAAGTAGCATCCTCACAGAGGTGCCCAGTTTCAGTTTAAATAAGGGGAGGGGATGAAGAAGCCTTCTGAAAAGTGATCAAGGATAGGAAGATTTGAGTAATAACTACCCAGGAGTCCCATAGGGCTCAGTAGACAGGGTAGGGTTTCAGGAAGTACAAGGGGTAAACACTTAAGATTCCATCTTCACTCATTATTGTCTCTCTTTTTATATATCCTCATTTTACTTACTTCTCTCTCACTTCAGCTGCCTTGCATGGCTTAAACCACAGTGTCACGTAAATCCAGGTCTTTGTCTGTTACATGTCTGTAAAACTATCTTGTTTATCATGCTTTAAATTTATGATTATAAAACTCAAGTTGACCTTTAATGTTGCCTGACAGTCATACTGGATTTACTTGGTCATTGTCCCTCAGTTTCACCTGCTCCCAAATGACCGTTTTATATCTTTAATCTCCTACATGTTCACTTTGACATTCTCACTTTCTCTGAACAGAAGTCCTTGCTTCTTAATTCACTGAGAAAACGGAGTCAGAAAAGAGCTTTCTTCATCATAACTACCCACTGCCTATGTGTAGTGGTATCCATATACTCTTTCTCATTACCATAAAGCTAGTGGTTGGTACTTATGTCATAACAGTTTTCCTTTCTCCTGAATCATTCTCCTTTGAATTAAAGTAGCCTTTTATTTCTCCCATCTTAAAAATAATACTTCGTGCATTCACTTTCTCTTCTAATTATTGCCTTCCTATACTCTTTACAGAAAAGCTTCTTGAAGCAATTTTCTGTATTTTGTTTTTCCTTTCTGTTTTGGGGGTGTTTGGTTGGTTGGTGGGGTTTTTTTGTTTGGTTGGGGGTTTTTTGTCTTTTTGTGACAAGGTCTCCCTGTAGCCCCAGCTGAACTCACTCACTATGTACACCAGGCTGACCTTGAACTCACAGAGATCTGCCTGCCTCTGCCTCCTAAGTGCGGGGATTAAAGGCATTTGCCGCCACGTCCAGCGCTCCTTTCTGTTTTTAAGCTCACACCAGTTGTATTTCTGCCCCCATAATTCCATGAGTAGAGGCAGAAGTCTGACTAGTTAACAGTGATGTCCACTTCTGCTGTTTCTCAGTACTTATGTTCAGGAAATGAGTTAATCAGTTTCTCCCCCTTGAAATACCTTAATTGGGCTTCTAGGATACTTGTCAAAAAATTAGGAAGGGTGTGATATTTTACTTCATTTCTGCACTGATGTTCTCACTTTTGCTAAAACATTCATGCTAACCTGCTGTGGTGGTTTGAATGAAAATGTCCCCCATAGGCTCCAAGTGTTTAGACCTTTTGTCCCCAGATGATGGCACTGTTTTGGGAGGTTTTAGAAGGTGTGGCTATCCTGGAGGAAGCACGTCACTGGAGATGGGCTTAGAGAGTTCTTAAGCCTTGCCGGATCTCCAGTCGCCCCCTTGCTTCCTGTGCCTGTGTGATTGAGAGCTTAGCTTTCGCTCCTCCTCCAGCTACCTCTGCTGCCATGCCTCCCTGCCGAGATGGACTGTAATTCCCCTGGAACCGTAAGCTCAAATAAACTCTTCTTTCTATAAATTGGTTGGGTCAATGTTTCTATTGCAGCAACAGAAAAGTGACTAATACACCTGCCACAGGTGCAAGAATATTAGGAGACATGAAACTTAATCAGAGATGGAAGAGTTTACTATAGTTCCTATCTCTGTAGCCACTTCTCAATCTCTTCTGCTGATTCCTCTTTCCCAACTCTGTGGATACATGTAGCTCTTTTAATTATTCATTTACATTAGCTATATCTCAAATTTGAGCACTAGTTACCTACAGTTGAATGGCACAGATATAATTTTTGTATTTTATCATCACAGAAAGTTCCACTAGACAACATTGCTCTGCATGTTTGAGTGCCACAGAGCTAAACCTTTGGATGTCTCTATTTCTGTAATCCTTCCCTTAGTGTTCTCATCTAGTACAATACCTTTAAATATGAATCTCAAATTTCCAGCCCAGATCCCTCCTCCAGATTCCAACCTCAATTCCTCCCAGCCTCTGGACACCTTTACACAACTGTCTAATAAGTATACCAAAATTCTTATGTCCAGAATTGAACCACTGACCTTACTTGTTACCACCCTTTCTTTCCCACCAACAAATCTGTTCTTTCTACAGTCTTCCTAGCTCAGTTAACATCACTTCACATTTTCAGTTGTTCAAGGAAAACAAAACAAAAAAATTTTAGAAACGCTTTGACTCATTCTTGATCTCCTTTCCTACAAAACCTACACATCTGTCTTGTCTCTATTTTCAGAAAATATCCAAAGCCTGACCCTTATCTCACCCTTTTCTTTTACTCTTGCCTAAGCCAGCATCATTTTTGCCTCTATTGTCCCCCAAACCCCCTCTCTGGTCTCCTTTTTTTACTCTTGTCCTTTTGTAGTTTGTTGTCATCATAATTCCCAGAACTTTCCTGCTAAACAGTGAGTCAGATCATGTCATTTTCTGCTCACAACTCTTCAATAGCTTCTCATCTCAGATAAGAATCAGAGTCTGGACACAACTAGTATTATCACTCTTGTTTATAGATTCAAGACTTGAGGCTGGAGAGATGGTGTAGTGGTTAAGAACTCTGCTCCTGCAGAGGATCTGAGTTTGGTTCCCAGCACCAACAAGGTAACTAACAGCCATCTCTAACTCCAGTTCCGGGGGATTTGATGCCTTCTTGTCTTCTTCTGATCTTCACCAGCATTGTATGTATGTGGTGCACTTACATACACACAGGCAAAACAATCGTCAAATTTTTTAAAAAATTAAAATTTGAGGCTAGAGAAATGTTTCAACAGTTAAGAGCACTGGCTGCTCTTGTAGAGGACCTGGGTTCAGTTCCCAGCATTCACATGGCAGCTCACAACTGTCTAGAACTCCAGTTCCAGAGAATCCCAACACCCTCTTCTGGCCTCTGTGGACAGTGCATGACACAGGTGCACTTACATACATGCAGACAAGACACTTACACACATAAATAAAAATAAATAAATTTTTTAAAAGATTCAAAATGTGCCTCTATTTTAAAGCCTTTCCATTCTTTCTGCTCTCTTCCTCTGCAGACTATCCCTGACACAAACATAATATTTTTTCTCATCTGGACTTAATGAGGAGAACCAGGATGGTTGTCTTGTATAACTATATATATTGTGAAGATCTGCATCCTAACAGTACAAATTTATTTCTCTATGTCCTATATTTACTATCACTGGACATTAGATCTAAAGGATTGAAATTTGTGTTAAGAAAATTACATAGGTGATAGTATAATCTTCATATTGTACCATATGGACCACATGGGAAGTTATGTGTTGCCTAATTGCCACACCATTAGTAATATTGATTGATTAATGAGCTAAAGGTAAATGCTTTTTGGATTCATGTATGTTAGTACATACATTTGTGCAGTCCCTGTGAACGTCAAAAGAGGACATCGGATTCCCTGGAACTGGAGTTAAAGATGATTGTTAGCCACCGTATGGGTGCTGGGAACTGAACCCAGATCCTCCGTAAGAGCAGCCAGTGCTTTTAACAATTGAACCATCTCTTTCACCCCCATAAACTTTTAAATTTCCATTTATTTATTTTTATTTTATGTGTATGAGTGTTTTGCCTGCATGCATGTAAGTGCCCACAGAGGTCAGAAGAGGGTGTCAGATCCCCTGGAACTGGAGTTTCAGACAGTTTGTTAGCTGCCATATGGGTGCTGAGAACCAAACCCAGGTCCTCTGCAAGAGTAGACAATGCTCTTAATTGCTGAGCCATCTCTCCAATTCCTGTAAATGTTATTTTTTAACCCTGTAATTTTAAGAATAATTTTTAATTTAGGAACTACTTTTTTCAAATAAAACATTTTTTTGAAATCTCAAACCAAATGAAAATAAAAGCGGAGCTGTTCCAGTTGTAGTAGGAAATGCAGCTTCCAAGGGAATTCTGACACAGTTTGTAAACTACAGAGCCCACACAAACTCTTGAGGAAGTGGAACCCTAGAGAGGACAAATAAGGTCGTACCTAGCCACTTACAAGAAAGACTCCATGCCCCTTCTATTAAGAGTATCATTTGGGACTCTCTGACACTTCTTTTGAAAGCTGTTATTGTAAGTTATCATTAGAACATTTTTTCCCCTACAAGTCCATTCACTGTTTTTAGTTGTTTGCTTTTTCTGAATTGTTTGTTCTGAAGACATGAAGACTTAAAATTATTTAGTTTTTTGTTTTTAATATTTTTATTAAGTTTTTGTGCATTTCATACAATGGTTCGTAATTAAATTTAGACCCCCTTCCCCATCCATGCCTCCACACACACACCCCCACTGGGCCTCATGCATTTTGTTGTACATGTTAAGTCCTATCCAGTCAAGCATTTGTACCCAGATGTCCTTCAGTGCAAGTTTATCCACTGGAGTCTAGTCAGCCTATCTAGCGATCTTAAGGAAGATCTACCCTCTCTCACCCAGGAGTAATCAGTTGCCAACAGTTCCCAGACTAGGGCCAGCGTGCCACCCATTTCCCTCATTCCATGCTGGACACTTGTCTGATTGAGTTGGCATGGCTCTTGTGCACGATGCCACCACTGTCACATTGTGAACACACAAGCAAGCTTCCAATGACCTGTAAACCTCTGTTTCCCTAGATTCATGAACCAATCCTGACTCTTGGAGTCTTTCTGCCCCCTCTTCTGAAATGGCCCCTGAGCCGTGGGTAGATGAGGTTTAAAATAGAAGTCCTACCTAGGGACACACACTCTGCTGTCTCTTATTCTCTAAAACTTAGCCAATTGTGACCTGTGTTCATCGCACTCTGTTGTATAAGGAAGCTTCACTGATGAGAGTTGAGGGATGCACCAGTATGCTCTCTACCCCCGTTCTGCTATGTTCTGTAAGTATTAGGCGTAGAAGTTCCACTGTAGATATGTCACCTAGGACTGGGCATCTCTCAGATGTATATTCGCTGTGTCTGGCCAGTTGTGGAACTCTGAAATAGCCTCCATCTGTTGCAAAAAGAAGTTTCTTTGATGAGTGGTATACGGTATGCTTGTCTATAAATATAAGGATCCATATTTAGCATATGGTAGGAAATTTCATTTGTCTAGAGATATGACAGAGAGGGTTTTCTCCGAATCTGTGACCTCTCCAGCCATGTGTATTTGACGATAATTACAGTACCACCCATGAGTTCCCTCACATTGAGAAGACTTTAAGTCCAATTAGATAGCTGTTGATTACCCCCCAGATAACAGTGCCATTACTGCACCAATACAGGAATACAGGTAGTTTGCTGTGCCAGTCGTTGTGGTTATTAGCCTTTATTTAGAGCTGGGTTGGACTGTTGATTGATTTTCCCCCTGGCAGCTTGCATAATATCCTCTGTAACTATGAGAGCTGGTCTTCAGTTCCAGCTCCATTGATCCAAGTCCTGTGTCCAAAGAGTGGGTGGTCTTCCTCAGTAGGGTCTTACTTTCAAGTTCTGGGAGATAAGCAAGGGCTCTGGCAATAGCCTGTATTATTTTGGGAGTCTCATGGACTTACTCTGACCAACAAGTTGTAGGGAGGTCTCTCCTACCTGCCTGGCACAGTGCTTCTTGCCATACAGCCCCCATGTGCATTACTGTTCAGACACAGTATGTGTATTTCTCAGGGGGTTTCCGAGCCAACACATTTCCCTCTGGCTTCCCATGCCACACAAGCTCCATTAATCCCCCCACACACACCCACAATCAGCCTCCCTTCTCTCTCCCCATAAAATTATTTAGTTTCTTGTTGTGGTTTGGTTTTTTGTTCTCTCTCTCTCTCTCTCTCTCTCTCTCTCTCTCTCTCTCTCTCTCTCTCTTTCTGTCTTCTTTCTTTCATTTTATTTTTGGCCTTTTTGAGACTGGGTCTCCCTGTAGCCCCAGCTGACCTGGAACTCGCTATTTGGACCAGGCTGGCCTCGAACTCACAGAGATCCTCTTGCCTCTGCCTCCTGAATGCTGGGATTAAAAGCCACCACCATGCCTGACTTTGTTTCTTTTAAGACAAGGTATTCCTGTCTCCCCAGCTGGCTTGGAATTCACTATACAGATTAGGCCGGTCTCAATCTCACAAAGATCCACTTGCCTCTACCTCTTGAGTGCTAGTACTAAAGACTGTGTGCCAATACACCCAGCTTAAAATTACTTGATTTTTAGAACAATATTTTTATTCTTTGTTTCTCTTTTGGAAATTCTTCATCTACAAAGAATTCAAGATTTGAACATTATATGTAAAAGTCTAAAGTCTCCTGAGCTTCCATACCTTCTTTCCACCTTTACAGTATTGAGAATGCTGCCACAGTGGGGTGAGCTTGATCATTTGCTTGCTGCTTTCTTCCTTTTTAAAAATTATTTATTTTGTTTACTGCGTGTATGTGTGTTTGAATATAGGTATGCATGTACTATGGGATGAATGTAGAGGTCAGAGGAACACTCTCTGAAGAGGGTTCTCTCCTGCCATGTTTTGAAACCTGGAGATAAAACTCAAGGTTGTTAAGTGTGCATACAAGGGCCTCTACCTGCTGAGTCACCTTGCTGGTCCTCCTCCCTTCATCTTCTCCTATAACCTAGTGTACCTTCATAGAGAATTTAATAAATAAATTTAATATAGTATATACTATACTACATACATGTATACTACTATATACATTATATAGTATAATGTATATTAGTTGAATGTATGACAGTTTAATTTCATGGAAAGTATCTGTATTAATGAAGGAAACAATAAGTTATAATCTCACTTGTTTTTTAAAAATGGAGACAAAATCCTCATGTCTATATTTATGTATGTATAAACATGATATTTATAAGGCAGGTATGGTAGCTAATCCCAGTAATCCCAGTATTCTGGAACAAGAGAATCACTCTTGAGGCCAGCATGGGCCACATGGTGAGACTATATTTTGAAACGAAAAGGGCTACTAACAAAAATGTTCGTTATTGATACTGTCTCTTGATATGGTCTTTTTTTATTATCTACCTGTCTTCCAGGGTGTCTCATTTCTATAGTAATTAGTTTTAAAAGATTAAGATTATTATTTAAGGGACTGGAAAGTTGGCTTAGTAGTGAAGAGTGCTTTTAGAGGTCTGGACTTCAGTCCCCAGAAGCCATGTCTGGTGGCTCACAACAGCCTATAACTCCAGCTCCAGAGAATCTGACACTCTCTTCTGGACTCTGCAGGCACTTGCACCTCTCGCTCTCTCTCTCGCTCTCTCTCGCTCTCTCTCTCGCTCTCTTGCTCTCACACACAACACACATAAATAAAAATAAAATATTCCTAAAAAAGTTATTTAAGTCAGGCATGGTGGCTCACAGCTTTAATCCCAGCACTCGGGAGGCAGAGGCAGGTGAGTCTCTGTAAGTTCAAGACCAGCCTCATCTACCTAGGGAGCACCAGGCCAGCTAGCTGAGGCTATAGGGAGACCCTCAAAAAGACCAATAATAATAATAAACACCATACAAACAAACACCTGTTACTTAAAACATTTTTTTTCATATCCAAACCATATTAAAGGAAGCTTGAGGCCCCTTACCAGCTTATTGCCACCCATATCATTCTATTTTAAAAAATTATTTTTACTGATTCTTTGAGGATTTCATCAAGTGTCTTTTGATCATATTCAGACCCCCCACCACCATACCGTCTGTAGGATTCTTTTATCATCCCATTCAAACAGAATTTGCTGACCTTTGCTTCTATTTCTTCTACTTTAGACTTGCCCACCTGGCTTTGACTACATCAGTGTTCATTTATTCCAAAATGAACTTGTCAGGAAAGAAAAGAATGCTATAAAAAACTATGTCCTAAAAGGACTCATCACTAAAATGTGATCTCTACTGGGGCCTAGAAGGAAATCAGTAAATATGTATTGAATGAATTGAAGCCTATTGTTTTTTTCTCTCATTTCATTTTTTTTCCTCATTTCTTTTCCAATATGCTTTTAAAAAATAAGTTTAAGAGCTTTTTCTAGTGGCAGGGTATATTTTAGTGATAAAGTACTTGCCTGGTATTTACAAGGTTCTGGATTTGATCTCCAGCACCATTTAAAAGAAAAAAAATCTTTCTCTAATGTTCACCAGAATTTGTACTTACATAGGACTACGTTCAGATCTTGCTCATGTTTTGTAATCATGAGTTTGTTGTGTAAGCCCTGTGTTCTGTGAGTTTCCCTGAGGAGATGTGAACAAGTATCTGTTCACCCCAGTTAGGCCAACTACAGACCAAAGACATAATTCCAGGCAAGTCTAGCTTAGGGAACCAGTATATTGGGGTTACCTTCAGGAAGATGGATGACTCAAAGGTAGCTACCTCACTGAAAAGCCAACCCTAGCCTGAGCACTGACTCAGAAAACTTCTCCCTTGGAGCTCACTGAAGGACTAGCAGGCAACTTGTTAGGTTGTAGAGTCTCTTCTTTGTAGCAGTTATTACTGCTTATATAACCTTGGGGGTGAGCCTTACAAATCTAACAAGTTTCAGGAGCTTCCTAAGATTTGTAGGTTTTATTTACTTGAGCTTGTGAGTTTATTTACTTCCTGAGTCTTAAGGGACCTCCTCCCAGCAGTTACAAAGGTAGCTGCATAACTCTCTGAGCTACCTTCATTTATACCCTTACTATGTCCCGTCTCCTTCCCATCTGGAGCCTGCTGGAGCCTGCAGAAGCCTTCCCCCTGATTGACTTGGTTAGACTTTGGTTCCCAAATTTTGACTTCCACAGTAGAATGTACAGTGATAGACCTTCTGAATGAATTTGATTTTGACTTCCCTCCACTCAATCTAGAACTTTTCATCCAGAGTTTTCTGATGCTGGGCTCACCCAGTTCCGCTCCTTCAGTGTTGGCTTCTGGGAGTCAACTTAACCCTTGAGTAACCCAGCTCCCACACATCCCATGCCACCTTCTATTTTGCCACATTTTCTTACCCAGCATTTTTCCTTTTCTGCAGCCAACTGCTTCTACTCTGCCCCAGGACTGGCATGGCAGTCCCTGAGGGATGCCTTCCTTGACTTAAAGGTTAGATATCATCCTTGTCTTCCAAATCACTGTATGACAGGTGTGAGGCAATACTATAGAATTTGAGGTTGTACATCTTGATGAGTACCTGATCTGTAGTAGCACTTAAATTTTTATTATATTTAATTGTTATATATTATATTTAATATAATATATTAATATTAATGTTATATTTAATATAATATATAATTTATATATAATATATATTATATTTGTTTATTATATTTAATTTTTATTATTGTTATTATATTTAATTGTTATTATAAACTGTCCCTTTGATATTTACTGTCTGTATTTGTATAATGTCTGAGATTAGAAAATCATTTATAAAAGGAAAATAGTCTACCTTACCACCCTGAATATGCCCTGCTAAGCAGGTTAGAGTGTGGTTAGTACTTGGATGGAAGAAAAGGAAAATAAATACTGCCAGAAAAGAGATAACTATTTTTGATATTTCAGAATACATGACAATGATTTTTGCATAGTGATGGGAATTTAATCTAGTGTCTCACACATGCTATATAAATCCTCTACCACTGAGCTAGCTATATCCCTAGCTTGAGTGTTTGTTTTTATAAAATGGAGTTTTACTCCAAATTTTCTTTTTGGGGCCAGTAGCTTTACAAATGACATGCATTAAAAATAGATAGCCAGGGCTGGGCATGGTGGCACATGTCTTTAATCCTAGCATTCAAGAGTGAGTTGAGGCCACTCTGGTCTACATACTGAGTTCCAGGCCAGAGGGGACTACATAGTGAGACCCTGTTTCAAACAAACAGAAACAAAAGTGAATAGCCAGTTCATTATGCTCACATTAAATGATACAAAGTAGTTTTCTGATAAAACAGCTTTTTCCTAATTCAAACCAAGAAAAACAAACTCTGCTTTTCTCCTATTCTCTAGACCCCAGAGCCATCTTGCATCCTGCTTTCCCAGAAGAAAAGGTCTCAGTGAGGAAAGTGACTTGACAAGGTTATCAGATTGAGTCATTCTATCAAGAGCACTGCATTGCCCACCTACTGCTTTCTGTTCAATCACTTCTGTTTTTCCACTGGAATACAGGTAAGAGTAAGTTTTTAAGCACTTTCTAACTCCTGTGTGTTCAAATTAGATCATCTACTGATACATTCTTATATTAACTGTTTATATGTCTCTCATTGAGACATTATTTCTAAACTCAAAGCATTAATTGTACTTTTATACATACATTCTTTTTCTTAGAATGAAGAAAATCTCTAGTGAAAAGATTCCCCTTTCTCAATTTATTTTTTCAACTATTTTCAAATGAACACAATGAATACAATTCCAGGTCTCTTCACCCATACCCTCATGTAGTTCTATGGTACCTATTTTGTATTCTTCCAAACTGTTCTCTTGGAAGCAGATTCCATACTGAGTCATCAACCAAAGAGTGTCTGTGTTTTCCAGACAAAGCAATAGTTTTATTATTTTTAAATGACTCATTACTTCTGAATCATCATGCCTTCTATACTCTTAAATAAAATGTTTTAAAGAAATTTTTTATAATGCTGTTCAGAGCTTTCAGATGACCTATCTGAGTGATATGGAAATTCAACCAGTTCCTCTCTGTGTCTGCAATTTATGCTGGTCATTTCTTCTTGAATCCTTTCACTGAGCAAGAGAAACATTGGAATTTCTTTACCTCGTATTCTCTGGTACAGATGTTTCCTGAAGTGGGACAATAGGTGTAGCACCTTCTTTCTGTTTTCTGTCATTACATTTATGGTGCTTATTAACTTCCTAGATTCCTCCATGAAATAAAATAGAAACAACTATAAAAGTAAAGTTCTGTTTGTTGGTTCAAAGAATCTTTGTAATCCATTATATTGGGAGAATTAAATAATCTCCACTCTTAATTCTGCAACACATTTGACCAGTTCTCTATCTGCCCTTTGAAAATTCATTCAGTCTTCCTCCTTAAATCTCTCTCCTTTCTTTAAATGTATCAGCCTTCCTTAGAATTTCCTCCTTGACCCTTTTCTCATCCTATGTATACTCAGTTCATTCATACTCTTGTGGTTTTAAAACCATTATCTGGTTTACTCCCAAACCTTTAACTCTTACCTCTTTACTGCCAAGTATATTCAGCTACATCCTGAGTGTCTTCTGAAGGTGTCAACTGAAACAACCCGTACCTGACAAGCCAGGTTCATTTTCCCTGCATCATTGACCCCAACTAGCCCAGTCTTATTTCCACATTTCTCTAAATTCCATTTTCGTTTTTTAGAACTTATTACAAATGTTGCTTAAATATTTCATATTTAAAGTATCATGATGTTTTGCATGAAATGCACAATTCCAAATGCTTTTTAAAAATATTTTTTTAATTATTTAATAACCACATGATTAGAAGCATTTCATTACAGCATTAACATATTCAATAACAATTTCCAGAGCAAAGATGCTTC
>NW_008345581.1:553524-564764 GCF_000622305.1 Nannospalax galili
TATTGGTAGCAAGTGCCATGCTGTGGAGTTACTAGAGCTGACACAGTGCTGGCAGCCGGTGGCTGTGCTGATTTTCCATTACTGTTATCCTTATTTTTATTTTTTATATTTTATTTAGTATTTTTATTTTATGTGTATGCATGTATTGGCTGCATGGAGGTAAGTGCACCCCGTGTCGTGCAATGCCTGTGAGGACAGAAAAGACTGTCTGATCCCCTGGAACTGGAGTTACATCCCCTGGAACTGGGGTTAAGAACAGTTGTTAGCTGCCATGTGGCTGTTGGGATTCAAACCCAGGTCTGTGGGTGCTGGGACTCGAACCCGGGCCTTCTGCAAGAACAACTAGTGTTCTTAACTGCTGAGCCATCTCTCCAGCCCCCTAAAAATATTTCTATTTTATGTGTATGAGTGTATTGCCTACATGTGTGTAAGTGCACCCATTCATGCAGTGCCCAAAGAAGTCAGAAGACAGGGCAACAGATCCCCCGGAACTGGAGTTACAGATGGCTGTTAGCCACCATGTGGGTACTGGGAATCAAACCCGGGTCCTCTCCAAGATTAGTTAGTACTCTTAACTGCTGAGCCATCTCTTCAGCCCCCAAGTACTTAAAAAAAAAACAATACCAATTTCTGGGGCTGAAGAGATGGCTCATTGGTTAAGAGTACTGGTTGTTCTTGCAGAAGACCTGGGTTCGATTCCTAGCACCCACATGGCAGCTAACAGCTGTCCTAACTCCAGTTCCAGGAGCTCCAACGCCCTCTTCTGACCTCTGCAGGCATTGCATGACACAGGTTCACTTGCATGCATGCAAGCAATAGACTCAAAAACATAAAATAATAAATAAAAAAAGTTTAAAAAATTTCTATTCCTAACTGGACATACTCCTTGGTGTCAACCACTGTCAGCCTTTTCTGTATTGTTCTTGCTATTTATCTTCATATTTCTGGGTGTATCCTTATTTCTAATTCATCATTCATTAATTTTAAACATTCAATATGAATTTCAGCTCTCATATTTCACCATACCAACAAAATAAAGAATAAAAGTTATGTTCAGTTCAGTACATAAAATGTATTTGACAAAATTCAACACATAACATATAACAGAGTTTATAAAACTCCCCACAAACTAGAATTAAGAGTTTCTCACCTTTTGATGAGTATCTACAGCTTTCATCATGCCTTACAGTGAAAAACTAAATACTTTTTCCCAAAGATCAGTTGCAAGGTAGGAATTTCCAAACTTACTTAAGCTCCTCTTCAGTATTGTTCTAGAGATCTTATACTAAGACAGCAAGGCAGTAAGATTAGAAAGGAAAAAAATAAAGCTGTGTCTGTTCTTTAACATTGATTATCCATATAGAAAATAGCAAGGAATTTACTAAAAAATTTTAAATAAGTGGACTTAGAAAGATGGCAAGTGGAAGGGTCAGTTAACTGTATTTCTATGGGCCAGCAACAAACCAGCAATATAAAAATAAAAATAATAGTACCATTTGAATTAGTGTTTCAGTTATTTGGTGATAAGAGGGCTGGAGAGATGGCTCAGCAGTTAGGAGCACTGGCTGCCCTTTCAGAGAATCTGGGTTTGGTTTCCAACACCCACGTGGTAGCTAACCAACTGTCTGTTAATTCCAGTTCCAGGGGATCTGACACCCTCTTCTGGTCTCCACAAGCATTACATACATGAGGTGCATTGACATATTTGCAAACAAAACATGCAAAATGAAAATAAATAAAATTTGGGGGCTGGAGAGATGGCTCAGCAGTTAAGAACACTGACTGTTCTTGCAGAAGACCCGGGTTCAAATCCCAGCACCCACATGGCAGCTAACAACTATCCGTAACTCCAGTCCCAGGGGATCCACCAGCCTCTTCTGTCCTCCACGGGCATTGCACGACACTACGGGTGCACTTACATGCAGGCAATACATGCATACACATAAAATTGAAATAAGCCAGGCGTGGTAGCACACGCCTGTAGTCCCAGCACTTGGGAGGCAGAGGCAGGTGGATCTCTGTGAGTTCAAGGCCAGCCTAGTCTACATAGTGAGTTCCAGGATAGCTGGGGCTACAGGGAGACCCTGCTTCAAAAAGACAAAAAAAAAAGAAAGAAAAGAAATAAAATTTTTTATTTAAGGATAAGTTTAATGATGAAAGTTTTACAAGCATTTTAAGAAGGAACATCTAAATAAATGAATGGATACGCTAATCTTACAGTTTAGAGACTTGATATCATTAAGATCTATGGTCACCAAATGGAGATTTAGATTTAACAAAATTGCAATCACAGTCATCGCAGGGTTTGTGAAAAAACTGCTGATTACAATATTTAAGTGGAAGTGCAAAGGACCTAGGATAGCTACAGTAATTCTGGAGAGGAAAATTAGAAGCTACAGCCAGAGCGCCACACAATGAGACTCTGTCTCAAAAAAAAGAAATTAGAATTCTAAGAGCCAGGGAGGAGGTGATGGAAACAGAGTCTTACAGGCTGCTGAGACCTTGCTCATATGAATCTACAACAATGGTGTCAGCATGCACAAGACACATAGAAACTCAACCAAACAAAAATGCAGCATATAACTGGGGAACAACAGGCCCCAATCTTAGCCAAAGAACTATCGGCAGCTGTTTACTGCTTGGTGAGAGAGAACTGGTCTTCTTTAAGGGAGTGACTCTAGATAGGCTGACTAGACCCCAGTCACTGAGGGACATCTGGGTACACTAACTTGACAGACCTCAACATAAATGACAGAATGCATGAAATCTGGTGGGGGAACTATGGGAGGGTGCAGATGGGGGAAAGGGTATAAAGATGATTAAGATGTTTTGTATGAAATGCACAAAAACTCAATAAATACACATACATTTTAAAAATACATATATTTTAAAAACTGAAAAAAATAGAGGATATTAAATACTATTTTAAGAGTTACTATAAAGCTACAATAATTAAGGCAAAATGGTATTGGTTTATATGTATAAAAGAATAAAGATTCCTCGCCAGGCCTAATGGCACAGACCTATAATCCCAGGTACTTGGGAGACTGATATATGAGGATCTCAAGTTCAAGGCCTCTAGGGTTACACAGTGAGTTCAGGACTAGACTGGGCAACTTAGCAAGACCTGTCTCAAAATAGAAGAAAAAGGGGCTGAGATAACAGCTCAGTGGTAGAGTACTTGTTCCTAGCATGTGCAAGGCCCCCAATTCAATCCTTATAATCACACAAAAAGTGATTCTAAATTAAATACTATGTATGGTTATTTGTTTCCTTCATCAAAGGCACTAACATAATTCAGTGGGAACAAAATAGCCATTTTTTTTTTCTTGTGGTGCTAAAAGTTGACTCCCTGGCCTTGTGCGCTAGCCAAGCACTATACTGAGCTATACACCTAGGCCCAGGAGTCAATCTTTTGAACAAATGGAGCTGAATGATCTTCAAACTCAACCTTTTAGTACCCATAAAAATTAATTCAAAATGTATCACATACCTAGACACAAAACTAAAGCTGTAAAACCGCAACAGCAACAAAGTTCAAAGAGAGACTGGAGAGATGACTTAGCAGTTAAGAGCAGTGGCTTCTCTTTCAGGCTACTCCTGAGGTTCACTTCCCAGCATCCATGTGGCTGTTAAGAACACTCTGTAACTCCAGTTCCAGGGGATCTGACACCCTCTTATGACCTTTGTAGGCATTGCATGACATGGGTGCACTTAGATACATGCAGGCAATACACTCATACACATAAAACTAAAATAATAAATAAAATATAGTTTTTAAAAGTTCAAAGAAAAATCTTCATGAACATAGGACAGGCAAAGTTCTTAAGATACAAATACATCAATTATAAAAGGAAAATTCATTAATTGGATTGATAAAATTAGTAGAGAGATTGTACTCAGGGTTGGTGGAGTCTAGCGTTCTGCTAAGTTTCGCAGTACATTCCAAGAGTTTTAACCAGTAATTAATGTGACCCTAACATCAAAATCCTTCTCATTACTACTTTATTAAAGTATATTTACAACCAAACCTTGTTTTTCAAGTACTATTTTTTTGTAAAAAAATTTATGATTTTCTTTCTACTTTGAAGTTTTCTTGCCTTTATATTTATTTTGATTAAAGTTTGTAGAGGCAGTTTTATTTTTGTTGGCTTTTAAGGAAGCCTATGAAGGCCAGAAAGATGGTTCCATGGGTAAAGATGCTTGACAACCTGAGTTTGCTCCCTGGAACCTACATAAAGGTGGAAGGAGGGAACCGACTCCATAATGTTGATCTGACTGCCACATGGTACATAGACACACACACACACACACACACACACACACACACACACACACATTCTACCACCACCACCATCAACATCAATGATACAATAATGATAAATAAATAATCTTAAAGCCAATGAAAATACCGATCTATCCCATGACTCTCCACTAATATGCAGTAAAATATTGATAGGCCAATCTAACAACTAAAATCAAAACTCACTGCATAAGCAGGTGTTATCCCTAGAGATCATTAATAGACTACTAAAAGATTTCTCAACGTTTCTCTCCTTTGCTCCTTCCCATCCCATATAGTTAAATCAGTTACCTCATATTTCTCCTGTGTTTATTACACTCATCCTTGATGTCTTGCCACCATTCTTTTGTGTTTGGACCATTATGAAAAGCCTTGAGTTAATCTGACCATTTACAGTTTCCACTCCTTTATTAGTCTTGCTGGTATTCAGGATCTGCCCGTACTTTTACCTGTTTGTATCATATGCCTCCTTAGTTTCATTAGCATTTCAAAGTTTTGTGATCATTCTAGATTCCCCTAATAACTCTTTTTCACCAAAACTTTAATGGTTAATTTTGCCTTCAGTTTTACTGACAGAAATTGAAGTTATTATAGAAAAATCCCTCAATTACTTCTGCTTCCATTTATAAGTCCCAGTGGTTTGTGTTTTTGTTTGGTTTGGTTGGTTGGTTGGGTTTTTGATGGGGGTGGGGGGGTTGTTGTTTGGTCATCTTGAGACAGGGTTTCCCTGTAGCTCCAGCTGGCCTGGAACTCACCATGTAGACCAGACTGGCCTTGATCTCATAGAGATCACCCACCCTGCCTCCTTTTTGCTGAGATTAAAGGCTTGTGCCTCCACACCCCACCCCTATGGTTTTTTCATACTGTTTCACTAAGAAAGAAATCCATTATCTTCTGAAGCTAATTAGCCTTTACCAGAGCTTTGGCTAGTAGCTCCTGACTGCCACATGGTGTATACACACACACACACACACACACACACACACACACACACACACAGGGAAGCCTTTTTAGAGCCTCTGCTTAGTCTGTCTCATCAACATATGCAAAAACTGAGTATCTTCCATCCTTCCAAGGAAAAAACTGAATAGCTTCATTTTCTTGAAGCTAACATTCATAGCCCTCCTTTTCTAACAACAAAACTAATTAAAAATGCAGTCTACTTACACCACATCTTTGATCCTCAGGTCCCCCAAATTATATTTTTTGGTAAGATTACCAAAAACTTTCATATTCACAAATCTAATGGGCAGTTTCTATTTGTCTTTGACTTTGGAGAACACTGAATGCTAGTGATGTCTATTTTTGCAAGTCCCTTCTTCAGTTTTTTAATACTGCTTTCTCCTAGTTGCTTTCTCCCTCCGTCTGCCTCTCTTGGCTTTTGTTTGTTCATTTTCTTGTTTCTTTTTTGTTACTGTTTTGAGCTTTTTACTTTTTCATTCCATTTTATTTAATCGGGGTAGAGGGAGATGTACATGCCGTAGCACACATGTGAAAGTCAGAGGACAACTTGCAGGATTCAGTTCTCTCTTTCCTCCATGTGAGATCCAGAGATAGAACTTAGGTCATCAAGCTTGGTGATAAGAACCCTTACCTGATAAGCCTTCCCATGAGTTTGTTTTTTGAGACAGTGTCCCCATGCAGATCTCAAACTTGCTATGTAGCCAAGGCTAGTCTTGAACTCTTGATCCTCCTGCCTCTACTTCCCAAGTACTGGGATTCCAGGCATATACTACCATCCCTGACTTATAGTTTCATTGTCTTTTTCTAGTTCTGTCTTTTTCATTTTGACCTTCTTTAAGGTTTCTATTCCCTTATTTAAGCAAAAAATGTGAATCATCCCCAACTGTCTTCATGCTACATGCTCACCCTGAGGAACTTCTCAGAGCTACATCTCCACCTCAGATCTTTCTGCTATTTTTACATTTTATTCAGTCATCATCTTTAGAAACTCTACAGGTACCTCTTCACATAACACATTTACAGCAAAACCCATCTTTTATCTTTTGTATGACCACCCTCAAAACAAGCAAAGTCTGTCTTAACAGTAACAGAACTAGTCTCCCAGTACCTAAGCCATTAAGCCAGGATTCCTGTTTCTCTCTTTGCCTTTTCTTCCTCCTTGGCTGTCTAATCAGTATCTTCCTCAGTATCTTCCTTTTTATTACTACTGCTACCTATGTAGTTTAGATTCTCACCGCTTATTCATGAATTATTACAGCAGTCTCCTAATATTTCCTCATGCCTCCAGCCTGATCCTCATCTACTCCACTTACCTCTTTGAATGATCTTTCTAAAATAGTCTCAAATTATTCCTAGCCTAAAAGTCTCTTTTTTCTGTAGCCTTCGGAATAAAGCTCACTCAGATTTCTCAGCACACAGGCAGTCTGGGCTATAGTTCTACTGTTCTCTGGTTTCCCCTTCTTGCTGCCTCTACCTCCCTCCCAGTCAAACCAGCTGGAACTGCCTGTACTTCTAGACTCACTGGGCCCTATTTTGCCTGGGCCTGAAGCCTTCACAGATATTTTCTTCTGCTTGGAGTATTCTTTAATCCCTCCTTTTTGTTTAACTTTCATTGATCCTTTAAAAGTGTGCATATGTAACATGCAGATTGTTATTGTAGAGATCCTTTCCTGATTTTTTCAGTCTGATTTAGGCGTTCTCTCAAAATGGAGAGCACAAGAAAGACTTCACAAATGAACAGTGATAAAGTGTCTCATAAGTAAATGAAAAGATACTCAGGCCCACCAGTGATCAAGAAAATTCAGATTAGCACAATATACTTCTTTTTTGCCTTTTATCAAATTAACAGAAATGTAGATTGATACCATTCCAGGAGAACAAAGTAAAAAACATGTCTCCTATATTGATAAAAGAAATAAATTTGTCATTTTTATGGAACAGAGATTGGCTCTTTGTATCTAAGAACCTTTAAAACCCCTTTTGGTGACTGGAGCAATGGCTCAGTGCTTACTTTACATGGTCAAATCTTGACTACTACCCCCCTTTCACTCAGCAGTTTACCACTTGGAAAATACTGTAAGAAAATTACTGGGCTTGGAGAGATGGCTCAGTGGTTAAGAGTACTGGCTGCTCCTACAGAAGACTGGGTTCTATTCCCAGTACCCACATGGCAGCTAACAATAGTCTGTAACTCCAGTTCACAGGGACCTGACACCCTCTTCTGACCTCTATGGGCACTGCACGACATGGGTGCAGTTACATGTATGCAGGCAATACACTCATACACATAAAATATAAATAAAAAGTTTTAAACTTTTTTAAAAAAGAATATTAGAATTAAGATTTATATCTTAGCTGGGTGTGGTGGTGCATGCCTGTAGTCCCAGCACTTGGGAGGCAGAGGCAGGCGGATCTCTGAGTTCAAGGCCAGCCTGGTCCACATAGTGAGTTCCAGGACAGCTGGGGCTACAGGGAGATCCTGTCTCAAAACAAACAAAAAAAAAAATTTATATCTTCTGGGTGGAAAATCTGATTATTTTAATGGTTAGAATGTTCATTCACGTCATAAGCTTACTACAGTTGTATTCAAATTCTGGGAAATTTTTACTTTTTTTACATTTTTAAAATTTCTTTTTATTTTATATATATAAATGTTTTGCCTGTATGTATTTAATTGTACCTGTGTTGTGTGCAAAACCTAAAGAAGCCAGAAGAGGGTGCTGGATCCTCTGGAACTAAGAGTTATAGATGGATAGTAGCTGATAGTGTTGGGAACTGAACCTGGATCCTCTAGAAGAGCAACTGGTGCTCTTAACTACTGAGCCATCTCTCCAGCCCTGGGAATAGTTTTCTTGACATTGACAGTTCAAAAGTTTTATCTAGAATACAGTCAAAGAACATTTAGGGGATAAAGAATCATAAATTAGAGATGTAATTTGTATTTCCAATTAATAAAACTTAATAGACAATAATAATTATACTATTGTAGTACTGGTACAAAAACTGGTGATCTTGGATCCAAAGAACCAGCAGTTATACTTTAACCACTATGAAAATTCAGCACAAGAACGATTACTTTCAGGGCATGATGATGCATGTCTATAATCCCAGCATGCAGGGAACAAAGGCAGGAGGGTTACCAGTTTGAGGCCAGCCTAGACAGGTGACACTCTGTCTCAAGAAAAACCAGTCTTTTTGCATTAATTATAGTAACTGTTTCTGTACTCATTAACTCCCCAATATCTAAGTGGGTAAAGGATAATAATACAATTCACTAAAAATAAAGTATGATAGATAGTTTTATGTATTTAAAGAAATAAAAAATATGAAAACAGTTTCTGTTATTAAATGAGCAAAGGTTTTGGGGGGGGTTGTTTGTTTGGTTGGTTGGTTGGTTTTGTTTATTGACAGAGTTTCCCTAGTTCACAGACTGCCTGGAAGTCACAATGTGAACCAAGGTGGCCTCTGCCTCCTGAGGACTGGGATTAAAGGTGTATACCACCATGCCTGGCATAAGATTTTTATTTACTTTTTATTTTTTATTTTAATTTTAATTTTTTGTCTTTTTGACACAGGGTCTCCCAGTAGCCCCAGCTGGCCTGGAACTCACTATTTAGACCAGGCTGGCCTCAAACTCACAGAGATCCGCCTGCCTCTGCCTCCTGAGTGCTGGGATTAAAGGCATGCACAACCACGCCCTGCTTAAAATTTTTATTTTTAAAACACCAGTGTTAATGATAGTGCAATGAAATTTATATTCTCCTTCATTGCAATATTTATCTTTCATATCATCACCTCAGTATACCATCCTTCATGCATCCGTACTGCACATTATATGGTTCAGCAAATCATGTTGGCTATACCTTTGAAATAGATGTATCTAAACATCTGCACTACTACTATCTTGGTCTGAGTGTCCCAGCATTCTTGCTTCGCTAGTTGCAGTAGTGTTTAATTCGTTTCTCCGTTTCTTTCCCTATCTTCTCATTCCTGAACACAACATCCAAAATTCATCAGTTTAAAATGTGAGTCAGATCATGTCATTCCTCCACTCAGCATTCATCAGTTGTGTCCCAGTGCAGTAAGAGTTAAACTCAATTTCATTACAGAAGGCTACAGATCTTGTGTGATTTAGACTCTCCCTTTCAGACCTTATCCTTCATACTGTTCTTCTTGATTTTTCTACTTTATCCACATTATTCTCCTTGTCATTGTTCTAGTAAATCTAGTATGCTCCCACATCAAAGTCTTTCTACTTAAGGTTTATCTGCCAAACATGACCTGCCTGATAATACTTCTTTGGCCTGCTCCCTCTCTTGTAAATCTTTGTTCAGCTGACAGTGAAGTTGCCTATGGCTTCTCTTTTTGAACAAAAAGAGAGAATAGTCTTCCTAGGGCTGGAGAGATGGCTTAGTGGTTAAGAACACTGGATGCTCTTGCAGAAGACCCGAGTTTGATTCCCAGCACCCACATGGTGGCTAACAACCATCCATAACTCCAGTTCCAGGGTTTCCAACACCCTCTTCTGACCTCTGCAGGCATTGGACAACACAGGTGCACTTACATATATGCAGGCAATACACTCGTACACATAAAATAAAAATAATAAAATATTTTAAACATACATTTCTGTTTAAATCCTGCTTCACTTTTCTCCATAACACCCATTTGATGAATTATATGTTTATTTACATGTTACTCCTCTAGATTTTTGAGGGGGGAAGGGTCTTTGTGAGACAAGATCTCCCTGTAGTCCCAGCTGGCTTGGAACTCACTATGTAGACCAGGCTGACCTTGAACTCACAGAGATCCACCTGCTTCTGCCTCCCAAGTACTGGGATTAAAGGTGTGCACCACCATGCCCAGCTCTTCTACTAGATGTTTACCTCAGTAATGACAAGTACTACTTTGTTCATTGCTGTATCCCTAGCACTTGGAAAGAGCCAAGGACATAGTAGGCACTCAGCATTTCTTTCTTCTTCATTTTAGTATTTAGATACATTAGAGAAAACCTTTTTGGAAAGCAACTACATGTTTTTCAAGCCATTTTTTAAAATGTGTATGAGCGTTTGGTCTTCATGTATATAAGTGCACCATGTTCATGCAGTACCTGTGGAGACCAGAAGAGGGGATTGGATCCCCTGGAACTAGAGTTACAGATTGTTGTTAGTCACCATGTGGGTGCTGGGATTCAAACCCTGATCCCTCTGCAAGAGCAGCAAGTGTTGTTAACCACTGAGCCATCTTTTCAGCTACACAAGGCATTTTTTAAAGTAAGAATGATTAAATTTTATGCACATTGGGGCTGGAGAGATGGCTCAGCAGTTAAGAGCACTGACTGCTCTTGCAGAGGACCAGGGTTCTATTCCCAGCACCCACATGGTGACTGCGAACCATCCTTAACTCCAGTTCCAGGGAATCCGAAGCCCTCTTCTGACCTCCGTGGCATTGAACGATACAGGTGCACTTACAGGCAGGTAATACACACATACACATAAAATAAAAATAATAAATATTTAAAATTTTTTTATGCACATGATGAAAAGAGAAAGATGTACATGGAACAAAGTCCAGGAATATGGGACCAAGAGCAGTACTTAAGGTTGTTTTTCTTTTATAAGAACAGAGTTGATGATAGGAGAATAATTTCTAACTATAGAGGAACTTTCAAAATTATGAACAGGCCCCATGTGTTGGCAGTCTTTGAAAAGACGAGGTTGATGGAAGCAAAAGGTTGTTGTGGGGGAAATCATAGGAAGTATGATTATAGATGGCTTTGAACAGATGTCAAAGGGCTTGGAAGTGGATTAGTAAGGGAAGGCTATTTTTTTAACTTTTTAAAAAATTATTTATTTAATAACCATTTAATTAGAAGAAGCATTTCATTACAACAGCATATTCAATAACAATTTCCAGAGCTAAGATGCATCTCTTTCAAAACTGGCTGTAAATTTTTAGGTTTACAGTTGAATTA
>NW_008345581.1:565085-565314 GCF_000622305.1 Nannospalax galili
CAATTATATTTTTTATTTTTATTTTTAGTTATTTATACACCCACTTCCCAGGTAGCACCCCCCCATAGCCTCCCTCCCCCCACTAGAGCCCTTATACTCTGATATCCCTGTTACTGTCTGCTGTGTTGTCGGCACCCCCAGCCATTCCCAACTACTTGCCCTTCTGGTGAATCTAGTCAGCCTATCTAGAGGTCTTTGTTTTAGGAGGGTCAGCTGTTCCTCATCTAAC
>NW_008345581.1:565448-566664 GCF_000622305.1 Nannospalax galili
GGCATTGTTGCTTGTTATGTAGCCTTTAACTATACATATGGACTCTCTTTGGTTATACTTTTCTTTTGGGTGTTTAAGGCCATTTGGTCCAAATCGATTTATTTTTACTCTTAAGGTCATTTGAGGATTTATTCCTCAGGTGTCACATGGGCTTGGGAGAAGCTCCTGGCTCCTTTCTTTTACCAGTTCCGCCTATGTGAAGATAAGTCAAAGGTTCTGCTCAACCATGGTTGGCTTTGCTTGGAAGCATGGAGGAAGTGATTCCTCTGTGTGATTCCTCTTTATAGGCTGGACACTGGTTCAAGTCCATCTGGTGGGGTCTCCTCGGCCTCCGTGATCAAGAGGGCAGGTGACCCACCACCATTATAGGACATTTCGAGAGATGCTCATAGTCCCCCTGGAACTAGTCGACCTAGGAGGGCAAGGAGCAAAAAGTGTCCTTTATGTCCCTCTGACCAAATTATTATAGACCTCAAAGTATGTCTGTTAAACACCCAAGAAGGTTAGTTCCGCCAGTCTGGTATTTTTAACTACTGTGTGTCATGTATATAAATCTTGGGCAAAGATCAGTTGTTCTCACTCAGATAAACCTTACCTAGACATACATTTCTTGATCTGCTATGTATAATTTATTCTATTTACTATTTTTATTTTATGTGTATGAGTATATTGCTTGAATGTATGTAAGTGCACCCATGTCATGCAATGCCCTCAGAGGTCAGAAGAAGGTGCCAGGTCCCCTAGAACTGGAGTTAGGGATAGCTGTTAGCCCCCAGGTGGTGCTGGGATTTGAACCTGGGTCCTCTGTAAAAATAGGCTTAACCACTGAGCCATCTCTCTAGCCCCCATTTATTTCTTTTTTAAAAATATTTTTTTATTTATTCCTTGACAATTTCATATACATACATGTATATAACTGTTTCCTACTGTTCTTCTCTTTCAAGTTCTTTCTTTTCCTTTACCTCCCTGTTTCCCTTCCATTATCCTGGTTCCTATACTTATGTCTGGTTGCATACTTACTTATCAGAGTCTGGTTCTAGGATCCATATGAGGGAGAACATATGTCGATTTTTTTTCTGAGATTGTGACTTCACTTAGTATAACGGTTTCTAGATCCACCCATTTACCTGCAAATTTTATTATATCATCTTTCTTTACTACTGAATAGAACTCCATTGTGTAAATATGCCACATTTTTGTTAACCACTCATCAGTG
>NW_008345581.1:566928-567802 GCF_000622305.1 Nannospalax galili
CATTTATTCTCTTGATCCTAGCCAGTCTGATTGGGGTAAGATGATACCTTAGGGTGGTTTTAATTTGCATTTCCCTGATTAGTAACGATGCTGAACACTTTTTGAGATGTTTTGTAGTCATCTTTACTTCTTCTTTTGAAAACTTTCTGTTCAGCTCCTTAGCCCATCTTTCAATTGGGTTGCTTCTTGTCTTGGTTCTCTGTTTTTTGAGTTCCTTATATATTCTGGTTATTAAACTTCTGTCAAATGTGTCACTGGTGAAGATTTTCTCCCATTCTGTGTGTTTTCTGTTCGCTTCCTTGGTTGTCTCCTGTGCTGGATAGCTTTAGTGTCAACTTGACAACCTGGGTTGAGGGAGCCTCAATCAGGGAATTGCCTCTGTTAGACTGGCCTGTGGCCATGTCTGAAGGGCATCTTCTTGATGAGTGATGTGGGAGGACCCAGCTCACTGTGGGTGGTGCCACCCCTGGGCAGGTGGGCCTGCCATTGGGAATTGACTTTTGTGCAAGGTGAAAGATAGGAGTTTATATTTATTCTTCTACAGTTGGAGACCCAGTTTTGACAGCATCCTTTGCTGAACATGCTGTCTTTCCTGCAGTTGATGTTCTGGGCCCCATTGTCAAATATCAGGTGGTTGAAATTGCATTTGCTCATATTTGGGTCTTCAATTTTGTTCCATTGGTCTATGGGTCTATTTTTGTGGATGTAGATCTTCTTTAAATGTCTGATAGACTTCTGGTGTAAATCCATCTTGTCCTGGGCTTTTTTTAGTCGGGAGGTTTTATATTACTGTTTCAGTTTCTTTTTGTGTTATGGATCTGTTTAAGCTGTTAATCTCGCCTTGGTTTAGTTTTGGTGGTTCCCATGCCTTTAG
>NW_008345581.1:567853-568621 GCF_000622305.1 Nannospalax galili
TTTGTAGAGCTCTTTAATGTCTTTGGTCAGTTTTATTCCCAGATATATTTATTTTTTTGCAGCTATTGTGAAGAGGAGTGTTTCCATGTGCTCCTTCTCTGATTGCTTGTTATTGGTATATAGAAAGGCTATAGACTTTTTAGGTTAACTTTGTAACCTGCCACTTTACTGAACGTGTTAATAATTTCTAGGAGTTTTTGGGTGGAATTTTTGGCATCCCTTAGATATAATATCATATCATCTGCAAAAAGGGATAATTTGATCTCTTCTTTTCCAATTATTACTCCTTTAATTTCCTTCTCTTGCCTTATTGCTCTTGCAAGAGTTTCAAGTACTATGTTAAAGACAAGTGGGGTTAGTGGACAGCCTTGTCTGGTTCCTGATTTCAGTGTGAATGCTTCCGGTTTTTCTCCATTTAGAATGATGTTGGCTGTGGGTTTGTTATGTATGGCTTTAATTATGTTGAGGTATGTTCCCTCCAGTCCAATTCCATCCCTCTAGGACTTTGAACATAAATGTGTGTTGAATTTTGTCAAAGGCCTTCTCTGCATCTATTGAGATGATCATGTGGTTCTTGACTTTGAGCCATTTTATATTATTTATTATGGTTATTGACACATATATTGAACCATCTCTGCATCTCTGGGATAAAGCCGCCTTGATCATGGTGGACGATCTTTATGATGTGTGTCTGTATGTGGTTTGCAAGTATCTTGTTGAGAATTTTTGCATCTATGTTCATTAAGGATATGGGTCTATAGTTTTCTT
>NW_008345581.1:569247-570364 GCF_000622305.1 Nannospalax galili
CCAGTTTTCTGATGTAGGCACTTAGAGCTATAAACGTCCCTCTAAGGACAGCCTTCAGCGTGTTCCAGAGGTTTTTTTTGTGCGTTGTACTGTCCTTTTCCTTTAGTTCCAGGAATACATTTATTTCTTTCTTAATTTCCCTTTTGACCTATTCATCATTCAGGTGTGTTGTTTAATCTCCATGTGTTCACGTGGTGATTAGGGCTTCTTCCAGTGTTGATTTTAAGCTTTATTGCATTGTGGTCTGATAGAATACATGGAATTATTTTGATCTTTTTGTATTTGTTGAGATTTGTTTTGTGCCCAAGTATATGGTCAGTTTTGGAGAAGGTTCAATGGGGTGCTGAGTAGAAAGTATGTCCTTTGGTGCTTTGGTGGAATACTCGGTAAATGTCTGTTAAGTCCATTTGATATATAGTATTGTTTAATTCAGATGTCCCTCTGTTAACTCTCTGCCCTGTTGAACTATCTAATGGAGGCAGTGGGTATTGAAGTCACCTACTATTAATGAGTTGGGATTAATCTGGGTCTTAAAGTCCTGTAATATTGTTTTTATGAAGCTGGGTGCACCAGAGTTTGGTGAATATATGTTCATGATTGTAATATCTTCTTGATTCATTGTTCCTTTGATCAAAATGAAGTGGCCCTCTTTGTCTCTTATTAGTTTTAGTGTAAAGTCCATTTTGTCAGATATTAGAATTGCTACGCCTGCTTTTTTCTTAGTGCCATTTGTTTGGTATATTTTTTTTCCATCCTTTCACTTTGAGCTAGTTCTGTCCTTGAAAGTGAGATAAGTTTCTTGCAGACAACAAAAAGATGGGTTTTGTTTCTTAATCCATTCATATAGTCTGTGTCTTTTGACTGGGGAGTTCAGTCCATTAATGTATAAAGTTATTAATGAAAGATGAGTATTGAATCCTGTCATTTTTTTTCTTTATATTCTTACTATAGCTGTACTTTTACACTGTTATTCTCTCCTTGGATTTCTTTCTGCAACCCCTTGGGTATAATCATTCCTTTCTTCAGTTCTTTGTATTGCTCCCAGAACTCTCTGAAGGGCTGGTTTTGTGGACAAGAATTCCTTCAGCCTATTTATGTCATGGAAGATTTTTCTTTC
>NW_008345581.1:571133-588064 GCF_000622305.1 Nannospalax galili
GCCTTCAAGTTTAGGTCTGCTTCTTTTTGTAAACTTTATGTGTCTTTGTGGTTTACTTTTTGTGCATGAAAAGCTGGTTTGTCTAAGCTTCCAGTTCTCTCTTTTGATTTTATATTGGAGTGGCTGGATTGCTTTTGTTTTCAGGAGTTCGCACAGAGGCCCAATTCAGGCGAGGGTCATATGTTTTCAGGCTTTCTCGTAAGGTCTGGATCCCTCCAGGAATGTTTTTGGCCTCAGGAATTAGGGGCTTGGACTGGCCTGGGAGCCTGGCTCAGGAAAGATGCTGGTCTAGGGCAGCTGGTGGCCGTACCACCAAGAGATGCAAAGGCAGATGGGACAGGAAGAGGCCCCAAAGCCTCCTGGGGACTGCACTGAGGAGCTGGGTTCATCTGGATGCAAAGGATCAAGAAGAGGAAAGGTCAGCCCTGTGTCCCAGAAAGAGGCTGGGGGGTGGTGCAGGCCCGGGGAAGCAGAGTCCGGTGAGGGCGGGGCCAGGCCCAGAAGTAGAGCTCCTGGGGCCCAGAGAAGGCACTCCGTTGGTCTGGATGAAAAGGATCAGGGAGCAGTATTGGTTCCCCAGGTGTCTGGGGCCCCAAGACAAGGAATGGGACAGGACCCAAACTCAGAGGAGAGAAAGGGAGCGGAGATGGGAGGGTGAATGAGGCTGGGGGAGTCAAGGCGCAGAGGGCACAATGGACTTATCCCAAAGAGAGGCCTGCGGGTACGAGAGGGGACAGGAAGGCTATTTTTAAAAAAAAATTTTAAATGTTATTTTTATGGGTATTTTGCCTTCGTGTATGTAAGTGTATCATATGTGTGCAGTTTCTTTGGAGGCCAGAAAAGGATATTATATACCCTGGAACTGGAGTTAGGGTCAGTTGTTAGCTGCCATGTGGGTTCTGGGAACTGAACATGGGTCTTCTGTAATAGCAACCAGTGATCTTAACCGCTGAGCCATCACTCCTGCCCCAGGAAGACTATTCTTTTTTTTTTTTTTTTTAATTTTAATTTTATGTGTATGAGTGTTATACCTGCATGTATGTAAGTGCACCTGTATCATGCAGTATCCACAGAGGACAGAAGAGGGCGTCAGATCCTCTAGAACTAGAGTTACAGACAATTATTAGCTACCATATGGGTACTGGTATTCTAACCCAGGTCTTCTGTAAGAACACCTAGTGCTCTTAACTGCTAAGCCATCTCTCTCCAGCCCCAGGAAGACTGTTCTTGATCCGTGATGGAGCACAATAATGTGTATTCTTAAGGTATGAAGATGAGAAAACTATAGATATAAACTTGTTACTGTTATGTAAGAAGGCAGGAAGAGTAAAATAAGAACTATGTGATGGGAGGCAGATAGAAGAAGGCAGAATTGAGAATGCTAGTTGAGGTAATAAGGAGTATAGAATGTGAGGAAACAAAGGCCTGAAGTAAATATCAGCAATACACGATAGGACAGAGAATGGAGCTCATTGATTCACTGCATTTGTTTAATTATTTTTCTTCTTGTTTTGTAGGTTTTTCTGTCATTCACAGAAAAATGGATCATTTAAGTCTTTGGAGGACTCGGTTGTCACAATACTCCTCTACTACCAACTAAGATTTATGACAGTCAACTTATGATAATAAATTTCAACATTACAGAAACACTGAAGAATTAGAAGATAGTCTTTCATAAGATAATCCTAGAGTATCATGCTACTAAATAAAACCTAAAAAGCACAGTTGTTGAATCATTAGACTTGATAATACACACACATATGTGCAGCAGCTACTGTCTACTGATACTTACCAAACCTCAAATTTAAACATCTTCCCTTCATGGAAAATTATATTTTGCAAGAAACCACTGAGCATTGTCATTTACTGTTTTTTGATAAGTATCATTAGGAAAATTTTCTTGAAACACGTTCTAGAAAGTTCTAAGTCCCACCACTAGGTGAATTTGATATTATGGCAGCAACTTACAGACTTGTGGTTAGTACTGTGAACCATTACAGCAGTGTGGTGATAGACCGGCGTTTTGAACAAGCTATACATTATTGCACTGGAACCTGCCATACCTTTACACATGGAATAGACTGCATTGTGGTACATCATAGTGTTTGTGCAGACCTCTTGCATATTCCTGTGTCTCAGTTCAAAGATGTGGATCTGAACTCTGTGTTTCTGCCCCATGAAAATGGGCTTTCCTCAGCTGAAGGAGATTACCCTCATCAGGCCCTCACAGGCATATCCAGGGTCAAGAGAGCATCTGCATTTCAGAATACCTGTAACTTAAAGGACATTGCAGGAGAAGCAATCAGTTTTGCTAGTGGGAAAATAAAAGAATTTTCTCTTGAAAAACTCAGAAACTCGAACCATGCAGCTTACAGAAAAGGAAGGAAAGTTAAATCTGACTCATTTAATAGGAGATCAGTTGATTTTGACTTACTCTGTGGCCACTATAACAATGATGGGACCTCTCCATCCTTTGGCTTACTCCGGAGTTCCTCAGTTGAGGAAAAATCTTTATCTCATAGAAACTCATTTGATACAAACCTGACTTCCATGTTTCTTCAAAACTTTTCTGAAGAAGACCTGGTAACCCAGATTTTGGAAAAACATAAAATAGATTGTTTTTCTTCTGGGACAGACATAAAAATGTGCTTGGACATCTTACTGAAATGCTCTGAGGATTTGAAAAAATGCACAGACATTATAAAACAGTGCATAAAGAAAAAATCAGGAAGCAGCATCAATGAAGGAAGTGGCAATGATACATTTTCTAACTCTGAAACTGTCTATATGAATGTAATGACCAGGTTAGCAACCTATCTGAGAAAGTTACCATTTGAATTTATGCAGTCTGGGAGTAATGAGACTGTAGATTTAACAGAACTGGTCAGTAATATGCCCAGCTTACAACTGACTCCCTTCTCGCCAATATATGGGACCGAACAGCCCCCTAAATATGAAGATGTTGTCCAGCTCTCAGGTCCTGATGTTGGACAGTTTCAGTCTGTTAAAATGCAGGATGATAAGCATAATTCTAAGCAAGCAGACACTGCAAAAGCCACTCCAAACAACACAAATTCCTTGTATAGCTTGGAGATAAATGATCCCAGAATTCTAAAAGCTGTTCAGCTTCAATCACCATCATTAACTATGAATCCGTTAGAGACTGTTTCTTCTGGTGACTTAATGGAAACTCTTTATATTGAAGAAGAGTCTGATGGAAAGAAGTCATTATTAGGTAAAGGACGAAAAAGAGAGAATGGACAAGGTCAAGAACTGTTAAAAGTAAATGAACATAAAGAATTTCCAGACCATGATACTCATTTTAAAAAATGTCCTGCCTCAATGCAAAATGAAGTTGGTAAGATATTTGAGAAGCCAGTTGTTCATCTGCCTGAAGAAAAATCTAAATTAGAAGTTCCTAAAGTAGAACTAGGAGACCAGAGACATTCTATGAACTCTAATGGTCAAGAAGAAATAGATAAATTGTTAATGGATTTGGAATCATTTTCACAGAAGATGGAGACCTCTCTGAGAGAGCCACTTGCCAAAGATAAAAGCATCAGCCCTCTAAATAGTCATAGCCATTTGACTGGACAGATCTCTTCAGATCCTGAGCCTAAATCCAAAGTCTCTTCACCTGCAGAAAAAGTCTCACCTTCCTGTCTAACAAGGATTATTGAAACCAATGGACACAAAATAGAGGAAGAAGACCGAGCCCTCTTACTGAGAATTTTGGAAAGTATTGAAGACTTTGCTCAAGAACTAGTTGAATGCAAATCAAGCAGAGGAAGCCTATCACAAGAAAAGGAAATGATGCAAATTCTACAGGAAACTTTGACAACTTCCTCCCAAGCCAATTTATCAGTCTGTAGAGGCTCTATTTGTGAGAAAGCCAAAGATACTACTTCAGTTGTTTTAATTCAGCAGATGCCAGAGGTGATCAAGGTAAGACCCGACAATCTTGAGTCCTGAGAATTCTCCAAAGACGTTTTATTGCTTGTAAAATGTATAAGCAGAAACTACTTTTGTTAGCCATTTTGAGTTCTACACTAGGAATGATCTCAGCTGAATCAGTAAGAAGCAAAGGGCTTAGAATCAAACAGATTTCAGTTTTCAGTTTCCTAGCCATGCCTTTCATTTTCCTTCTAGTTCTGTGACCAAAAGAAAGTCACTTCGCTTTAATATCCACACCTGTAAAGAATTTCAATATTTCTGTAAAACGTAAGCACTGAAACATGATGCTTACACAAAGTAGACATTTAATATTCATTCTCATTCTTTTAAGGCAACCAAGAAACCAGTCCTTCATGAGTGTGCATGCTTCTGTGAGGTACGGAATAGGGCACAAAAAAAGAGAGGGCCTGATACTTCAAGAGCTTAAATAGCTAGCGTGACAGAACTTATACTTCTAAACAGTATGTTAGCCTGTAAACATTCTCTAAAAGTACTGTTAGTGCAGTAAGCCTTCACAGAAGGCAAAAACTTGAGTGTATGAGGTTTGTTTCTCTATTAAGAATAAATAACAATCTAGACTCAAAGAAGTAGCTTCAAAAGGTTTATGATCTTGGGAGCTAGAGAGATGGCTCAGTAGTTAAGAGCACTGGCTGCTCTTAACAGAGGACCCAGGTTCAATTCCCAGCACCCACATGACAGCTAACACCATAACTCAGATCCCCTGGAACTGGAGTTATGGATGGTTGTCAGCTGCTATGTGGGTACTGGAAATCAAACCCGAGTCCTCTGCAAGAGCAGCCAGTGCTTTTAACCACTGAACCATCTCTCCAGCCCCATATTGCATAATTTTTAAAAATTGGGTGTTGGAGATAGCATTTATGTAGCCAAGTTAAAAATCAAGTTAAGGCTGAGGACATGGCTCAGCAGTTAAGAGCAGTGGCTGCTTTTGCAGAGGACCTGGGTTCTGTTCCCATATGGCAGCTCACAACCATTTGTAACTGCAGTTCTAGGGGAATTCGGTGCCTTCTTCTGGCTTCTGTAGGCACTGCATATGTGTGTGTATATACATACATGCAGGCAAAACACTCATATACATAAAATAAATAAAAAAATCAAGTTAAATAGTATTTTAGCCCCATTAAAATTTCATTTGAAGGACCAGGCATGGTGGGTATGCCTTTAATCCCAGACTTAGGAGGCAGAGGCAGGTAGATCTCTGTGAGATCAAGGCCAACCTGGTGTACATAGCAAGTTTCAGGCCAGTTGGGGCTACAGGGAGACCCTTTCTCTTTCTTTTTTTAAAAAATATTTTATTTTTATTTTATGTGTATGCGTGTATTGCCTGCATGTAGGTAAGTGTACCTGTGTCATGCAATGCCCACGAAGGACAGAAGAGGCTGTTGGATCCCCTGGAACTGGGGCCACGGACAGTTGTTAGCTGCCATGTGGCTGCTGGGATGTGAACCTGGGTCTTCTTCAAGAACAGCCAATGTTCTTAACTGCTGAGCCATCTCTCCAGCCCCAGGGAAACTCTTTCAAAACAGACAAATTCCATTTAAGGGCCAGCAACATGGCTCAGTGGGTAAAGGCACTTACCATACAAGGCTGACAGCCTTAGTTCAATTCCTGGGACCCAAGTAGAGGTAGAAAGAGAAAGCCTACTCCCCAGGTTGTCTTCTGACCTCCACACACATGCTGTAGCATGTGTATTCCCACATGTGTGTGCACACGTGCATGCACACACACATTAGTAATACTATACAATTTTTTAAAATTTAATTTTATCTGGGCATTGTGGGATATTTCTGTGGGATATTCCTGGTACTCAAGAGTTAGAGGCAGGAAACCACAAGAAAGACCCTGTCTCAAGCTAAGTAATAGAGTATTTTCCTACCATGTGCAAAGCCCTGGGTTTGATCCCAGCACCAGTGGGAGGAAGGACAGGAATTATTTGACAAAATGAAAAAGGTAAATTGTGATCAAGTGACTAATTTCTACTTGGTACACATTTTATGACTACTGTTCTGTGGACATTTTTAGTCCCAGTAACATTGAAATTTAAAGTACTACATTATATACTGAGGTTATTAAATGATGATTTTACTCAGATGTTCACAGAACAGTCCTGTAAAATCTCTCTGTGGATTTCATTTATTGGTTCACAAATGTTAGTAGTATTAGAGTTTTAAAGCAAAAGCTCCAACTCTGGGAGTTCCAATGGACCAGGTTCAACCACCACTCCCAAAAGCCAATCCAAAAGATCAACTCTGCAAAAGTAAGAAAGGAGTTTTATAAAAGGACTTTGGCCATACCAGGAAGAACAGAGGGGTCAAATGATTTAAGACCTGTCTTCAGAGAGCTGACAGAACTTTGAGGTTTTTAGAAAGTGGAACAGACAAAGGTTAGGGGTGTTCATAACTAAAGGTTTGCATAGCTTGGCAAAGAAGCAAGCTTGGTCAGGCCATGGTTTGGTCAGACTATTATCTTTGGATGGGCAGGCTGTGCTTTGTGGACACAAAGAAAGTTAGTGTTGCCTAGCGTGTAGTTTCAATTCTTCTCATGGGGTATTTACCCATCAGACCTTTTACTCCTGGAGTCCAAGTGATTTCAGGAAAGAATGACTCAGAAAAGAGCAAGTCAGAAAGGCATGATGAAATTAGTTCCTTCAGGTATACAGCAATGACTGGAGACTTTCAGACACTACTTCAGCTAGTCTCATCTTACTTATTCTTATTTGGTATCTTGGGGTAGGATTAGCAGCTTCAGACAAATACCCTTAAATGACTTACAAATCTATGTGCAGAATTGAGCAAGAATTCTGACCCAAATTTTAAGGTAGCAGCTGAGCATGGTGGCACACGCCTTTAATACCAGCACTCAGGAGGCAGAGGAAAGCAGCTCTTTTTGAGATTGAGGCCAGCTTCGTCTACATAGTGAGTTCCAGGCCAGCTATGACTACAGAGAAACCCTATCTCAAAAAGAACACCCCCCCCAAAAAAAATTCCTATGGTAGCAAATGCAAAATGAAGACACACATACCAAGTTTTTACTTTGCTGTGTGTCTGGTATACCCAAGTAAAGAATCAGTACTTTCAGCAAGTACACTGTAAACCCCTATTATAATATCTTTAACTTGAGCTGTCAGTAGGAGAGAAACTAAATAAATTAACAAAAGTTTTAAAGTCTTTTTATAGATGAGACATTTTGTAAAGAAAATAACTATATAGGAACCTCAGAATGCTAATGATATCCCAAGAGTACTGTTATTGTAAGCTAAGCATGCTAAGACATTTGGATATATTTTCTCACTGTTTTCCCAACAATCTGCCCACTGAATGAAAAATGTCCACCTTCTCTAATGACCTATTTTAATGTCTCAAAGCCATTATAACCAGAAACTGTTGTTGTAGTAAAGCATCTTGAATGTTCTTAAACTTTCTTCTCACGTTATCTTTTGTGAAAAAAAAAGAGATAGTTGGGGATTAGGTCCCTGATAAGACTCCCAGTCTTAGCAGTAGGTCCCCAGTGATACCCTAAGTTTATTACAGCAGCTAACAGTGAATGAGCTTCCTAGCTTTTTATAAATGTGGACTAAAATCAGAATGGGATTTTAAAAATTATATCCCATCATTCTCTTAAATAAGTTACACTATCTTAAAATAGATGAAAATTTGACAAGATTTCTGCTTGATAAAAGTATTAATGAGGGGCTAGAGAGATGGTTCAGTGGTAAAGAACACTGGCTGCTCTTGCAGAGACCCCTGGTTCTGTTATTAGCATCCACATGGTGGCTAACAACTGTCTGTAATTCCAATTCCAGGGAATCTGATGCCCTCTTCTGACCCCCACAGGCACTGCACAACATGGGTGCACTCACACATATGCAGGCAATATAGTTGTACACATGAATTGAATAAAAATAATAAATAAAAAAGCTCATCTTAGATACAGTGAAACCCACAACCTACCTGTCTTCACTCTTTTCTCCATTTTCCAAAAGTAACTACTATTTTGAGATTGGTGTTTATCTGTTCCTGTAAGCTTTTATACAATACTGTTCTTCATGGTGCCTTCATTGTTTTGTTTGTCTATATGTTTTCTTGCACATGCTAGGCAAGCACTATACCACTAAGCTACATCTCTGGCCCTTAGTTTTCTTGAGATGAGTTTCTTGCTGTGTAGTTCAGGCTGGACTGGAACTTGCTGTTCTTGTCTTAGTCTCCTAAGTACTAGGATTATAGATGTGAGCCATTATACCTGGCCTATGATTTCTTTAAGAATAAGTGATTTTTGTTTGGTTTGGTTTGGTTTGGTTTTCGGGGGAGGAGTGGTTTTGGTTTTGATGAGTTTAGAGCCACAGCTGCCCTGGAACTTTCTATGTAGACCAGACTGGCTGAAATCACAGAGAGATTTGCCTACCTCTGCCTCCCAAATGCTGGGACTAAAGGCGTGTGCCATCTTGTTCACCTCAAGAATAACAGTTTTGTTTTCTTTTTTTCTTCAGTCTTTTTGAGACAAGGTCTCCTTGTAGACCCAGCTAGCCTGGAACTCACTATGTAGACCAGGCTGGCCTCGAACTCACAGAGATCTGCCTGCCTCTCCCTCCTGAGTGCTGGGATTAAACGCGTGCACCACCACGCCTGGCTAAGAATAACAGTTTTTAATACCCTTTGGTGGTTTCTTGACAGCTGAACAATTGCCACTTCAAAACATTTTAATTAATTGGGCATTTAGGCGGTACTTTTAAATGACATTGATGATGATACATTAAGAAGAATGATGGATGTGACAGTATTACGTCACTAATATTTTAATATATATTTCAAAATAATTTCCCAAGTGTGAGCAATATTTGTTGCTCAGATATAAATGAAATTCAAACCCCTGCTGTGAGAGGGAGCCCAAAAGAAAATACTGTTGAGAAACTGGATAGTGACTTAGATCAGAGGTCAACAATCTCGGGCCCTTGGGCCAAATCCACCGTGTTGCTGCCAAGACCACAATCCCACCTGCTCATTACATGATCTATTGCTACTTTTGTGTTCTACCTACTAAGCCAACAAAGCCGAGTAGCCAAGAGATCCTAAGGCTGAAGTATTTACTATGTGACCATTTATAGAAATAGTTTGCTGACTCCTGGTCTAGATAGTATTTCATAATAAATCAGCAAAGAAGACTTTTGTTAAGGCATTTTGTTGAATGCATTGGAAATCCTGGAAATGTCATTAAATATCAATAACACAAACTACCAGTGGACATTTTAAAAGTAAATAAGGCTGAATTTGGTGGAATGCACCTGTGTATTGGAGGCTGAGGCAGGAGAATCAATTTAAATAAATAAATATTTCCAGAGTAAAGCTTTTGTGAAGGATTCTGACCACAGATTGCTGTTCTCCCCAACCTTCTTTAATAACCATTTATCTCTGAAAACTAGCTTTTTTATCCCATGTGCTAAATTTCTTTTTCCTTTCTTTGTTAGAGAACTTTCTTGCAATGTCATTCATTCTCTTGCAGTCATTGGCTAGCACGCTTGTCTTCAGGATATGCTTCTTTCCCACAAGTCCTCTATATGACCTGAAATAACCCTGTAGGTTCAAGAATAGCTGTCATACACAGTTGAACAAGAACAAGAGAACAGCCTGTAGTGAAGGTGCCATACAGACGAATGAGGTACTCTGCTGAGGCCATATTTTAATATGGAAGATAATAGAATAATTTTTCTCAATATTTGTTTTTACTGAATTTATATACATTTCAGACAATACATCTTAATCATATTTAGTTCCCCTCCCCCAGCCACACCACCCAATATCCCCACCTCACTTTATAATTTTATAAAAACCAAACACTAAGAAACTATAATCACTTAGATAATCCTTTCATGTGCGTGTGTGTGTGTGTGTGTGTGTGTGTGTGTGTGTATGAAGTGTCAGGTGTCATCTTCTGTCTCTCTCCACCTTATGATTTTGAGACAGGGTCTCACTGAACCTAGAGTTCACTGATTGACTAGACTAGTTGGCCAGTGATCTCCAGAAATTCACCTGTCTGCACCCACATCACCTTCCCTTTCCCCAAGCACTAGGGTGCAGATAAGTACCACCATGCCTAGCCTTATGTGGGTGCTGGGATTCTGAGTTCAGGTTTTCACTGATTGCAGGCACTTTACAGATTGAACCATCTCCCTCAGCCCCAATAAATCGTATCTTAATTTTTTTACTGCTTTACTGCTACCAGCAGGTGGCATTATAGTTATTTTGGGTCTTTTGTTAGCCTAATGGAACAGTAATGTGTTAATAGTAACTCAGAGGTTAAAAAATTAAATCCTAACCTCCTTTTAAAAAAACATTGGGTTTTGTTTAGTTTTAGAAAAAGCAGTGTCAAGAAAAATTTATCATTTCTACAATAGAAATAATGGAAATGTGTATATGTGTAGGTGTCTTTAATGAAGAAGAAAGAATTTAAAGTAAGCAAGAATGTTTAAAAACAAAACTGTAAATCTAGTGAAACCTGACAACTTAACAGCTGAGGGGAAAACATGCCTACATGACCAGTATAATAGCGTACATGCCTTTCATCCCAGCACTTGGGATGTAGAGGTATGTGGATCTCTGAGTTCCAGGCCAGCCTAGTCTACAAAGGGAGTTCCAGGCCAACTAGGGCTACATAGTGTCTCAAAACAAACAGACAAAAGGTGCAAATTGGGCTGGGGAGTTTGCTAGTGGTGAAATTAACACATAAGAGGCTGTATGCCCAAACCTAGACTGGTAGCTAACTCTCAGTTCATGCTCAATAGGTATTTGAAATATTTATTAAGAATGTTCACTTTCACAGGGACTTTGTATATTTCTGTACTGTTTTAAATTTTCCCCTAAAATCCTTTTAAAAGAAGAAAAAATAATAAAAGTAAGCTTTCCAAGATAATTCCAAAAGATTCTACTATTACAGCCAGGCTTAAACCCCTAAAAGTGAACTTTTCCTAATATAACCGTCTTCAGAAATTGAATAAAATTACCTGTATAAATTGATCACAAGCTTAATTATTCTATTCCTTACAGTCTCCTTACTTCATAAGAACTGAGGGTTAGGTGCAGACCTTTGAATCAGGGTTCTGCCGTTTCCCCTGAGATTATCAGCTTTCAGTACTCTAACTAGATATGGGGAGTGTCGTCTTCTCTCACAGATCTGCTTTTGTTTAACCTGGAACTGCTTTAAACATCCCTGAGACATAGCTCCATCAGCTATTCTATCCACAGAGTAATGCTCATTAATGTTGGTATGTTCTTGACCATCAAGCCTTCTGTTTTGTTATCTGTGAATTTAACTCTCACCCCAAATTAATAAAAATCATATTTTCTCCCCTATGAGGGTTTATATGCAAGTAATGATTGAAGAGTGAGGGAGAGACATTTTTTCCAATGGGGTAGTCCCCTGGTAAGGTACCATGCTCCTGTAAACAAACCTCTCATATTCCTGTAACTAACTCTAGTGAAACTCATTAGGTCACAAAAACAGCAACAAAAGCTGTGAAAGTAGGAGGGGTGGTGCTAGTTGGAAAGAGGAAAGAGATTAGTGGGTGTTATCAGGGTTACCAAAGAGAATAATGAGGGAGAGGTAAATAGGATCAAAATACACTGTGTACATTATGAGCATGTCATAATGAAACTCATTTCGTATACTTAATAAAACATTTTAAAAACAATATTCTCTCTTCTGCCTCCTCTCCTCTTCCTTCCTTCTTCCCCAGATTCATTTAGTGTGTCAGTGAAATGGAAACCTCCCATTCCTTTTAACTGCATATTTATAGACAAGAAAGTAATTCTTATGCTCTGTAAGGAGCAATCTGCAGTTGAAGTAATTCCTTAAGGGGAGAAGGAAAAAAAGCAATCCTGGAAGAACAGAGAATCCAGAAACTAAAAATTGGGGGGGGGGGGCCAAGAAGTTATCACAACTAATTTTAGGTTTTTCATTCTTTTTTCCTGCCCTAGATCCAAGAAATACATATGCTTAAGCATCTTGAAAATTGAAAGGCAGAGATGATAAATTGGGGAAAGATATGCCTATCATTTGGAGGCAATTGGAAAAAGACACCAAAATGTTTTAGGTCTTATAACCTATAAAAGTATATGACCTATAACTTATAAGGTCTTATATGTGCCGTACTGTTTTGTGATGGCCTCTGAGGTTAAAGTAGAGAGTAGGTTAAGAACAGCATCCAAAAAACAGATAGCAGTTACTACCTGGCCTCCTTCCCTTGCCTAGTGCTTTATTGTTGAAGAATAGAAGAGCATTAATAACATAGAGCAAACCATTAATGAAACAATGAAAAAGCACCACATTGCACCATAAAGGAAAGGAATATGAATAATTAGCTTGTCATCAGTTTCCTCTTACAGCCTAGCTATAGTGATATTTTAAATTTTAGGTAAAAAATTCAACTATTACTGTCTTAAGCACTTAGCTAATAGTTAGAGCTACACAGTGAGAAGCATTTTTTAAAATTCACCCTTTTAAAGTGCAGAATTTAGTTGATTTTTGTATTTTTGGTGAGGTGGTGCAACCACCAGCACTGTCCACTTCTAGCATATTTTTATCACCCCATAGTCAATCTGAATTCCCTATTGTTCCTAACCCTTGGCAACCAGAAAGCACTTCTCGTCTCTGTAGAGTTGCCTATTCTGAACATTTTATGTAGTCATATAATATGCGATCTCTTGTGACTGACTTCTTTGATTTAACATATTTTCAACATTTTTCATGTTTAACATGTACCAGTACTTTGTAGATTTTTATGATTAAATAATATTCCAATTTGGAAAATCCACATTTCATTCGTCTTTTTATTTCATCCGCAACATGGACATTTTGGTTGTTTCACTTTTTGGGGCAGTAAATATTTGTGTGTAAGTTTTGTGTGAATAGAAAAAGGCTTTGATTGATTGATTGATTGATTGATTGATTGAAAATTTTTGTGGTTCTGGGATCAAATCCAGGGCCTCGTGCATACTAGGCAAATTTTCTAGGTGGATGGATGAATGGATGGGGTGGATGGAGATGGATGGATGGATGGATGATGGTGCTGGGAATTGAACCCAAGGTCTTGCAAATACTCTACCACTGAATTATATCCTCTTTATTTATTTATTTATTTATTTTTACTTTTTATTTTGGAGACAGGGTCTCACTCTGTAACCCTGACTGGCCTGACACTTGCTTTATAGACCAGGCTGGCATTGAACTTGGAACAATCCTCCTGTCCCCACCTCCCAAGTGCTGGGTTTGCAGGCATGCACCTCTATGCCTGGCTCCCAGATCATTTTTTAAAACAATCTCACTAAGTTGCCCAAGCCTTGAGCTTATTATGTAGCCCAGGCAGGCCTCAAACTTGTGATCCTCCTGCTTCAGCCTCCCATGTGGCTGTGATTACATATGTGTGCTACCATGTCCAACTTGATTTCATGTTTATTTTTTTCCAAAACAGCCAGCTTCCTTTCATTTATCAGAAGTATACTCCTAGTGTAGTACAATTTCCTCTCTAACATGTAACTTTTCTTTCCTTGTCTAAGCTAAATCCTTTGGTGTCACTCTCTACTGCCTTTCTGGAACTACTTCTGGCACCATACCACAGATACTCACACAGCTAAGCTGATTTCCTGGCCTTGCTATGCTGTGTTACTGTTACTTGGATCTTTACAGCCTTTGCTGCCTTGATTATTCCAACTGGCCTTCCTACCTGGAAGTCCTTGGCTGATGCTATCTTCTCAGCTCCAAAACCACATTCAGCCGAAGCTGGTGAGTGACTGTATATTACCATATGTGCGGAATAAAGGGCTAGACCCATTTTGGCACAACCCATTGTAGGTAAACAACAACCACCATTTAGGACTTTTCTTCTTTGTCCAGTGCTAGAGATTGAACCCACGGCCTTGTGCATGCTAAATAAGCACTCTACCGCTAAGCCACATCCATAGCCACAAGCTCAATACATTGAACATGTAATACAGTTTGACTAGTATATAAGTCAACATAAGGGAATTGGTTTTTTAGTCAGAAGTCCAATTTTTTTCTCCTGTATAAGGAACCCATTCTTTTTTTAAAGTTTATTTTATTTATTTATTTATTTATTTAGGTCTTTTTTGAGACAGGGTCTCCCTGTAGCCCCAGCTGGCCTGGATTCGCTATGGAGACCAGGCTGGCCTCAAACTCACAGAGATCCTCCTGCCTCTACCTCCCGAGTGCTGGATAAAAGGCATGCACCACCACGCCCAGCTATTTTTTTTATTTTATGTGTATGCTTGTATTGCCTGCACGTAGGTAAGTGCACCCATGCTGTGCCTGTGGAGGTCAGAAGAGGATGTTGGATCCCCCTGGGACTGGAGTTACAGAGAGTTATTAGCTGCCATGTGGGTGCTAGGATTCGAACCCAGGTCTTCTGCAAGAAAAACCAGTGTTCTTAACCACTGAGCCATCTCTCCAGCCCCAAGCAACCCATTCTTAAAACACTCCATAGAACTGACTCTTTCCTGAGAGAATTAATGTTATATTACTAATGTGTTCTTATTCAAAGGAGAAGGGTCAAAGAACTATAAAACGATTTGGAAAATTCTTTTTAAAAAATAATTTTGATTTTCAAACTAATCTTACAAAATGAATTCTATGAAGAGGCAATATGTTGTGTCTTAAACACAGTTTTATTTTCCTCTGTTTCCTTCCTAATCTCCTTCCTTTGATGTACGGGCTTGTTCTTCTAAACTTACTGCTCACTAAGTTCCAAAGGTCCTTTTAAGATATGGGAAAGGAGCATTTTTTTTTTCTTGCTTGAGATAATGGAGGCTGTTTCCAAAGAAATACTTACATATATGCATGCGAAACACTCAGACACATAAAACAAAGTAAAATGTTAAAAAGAAAGTAGAACTGAATACCCTAAGAAAGAAATATTAGATATAGATGAATGGAATTTAGCTAGAAAAGGGGGTACAAAGGATTATCAAATAGTAATAACAGTACATCCTGAACTGAATTGATTTTTCCTTTGAGGAACTTAAAAAAAAAGCTCAGATTTTTAGCATTCCATAATTTTACCTGCCCCCCCCCCCACCAATAAAGTCCAAACACTGGGTAAAGCTCCTCAAATGAGCTTTATTTTTAGGGTCATAGCAAAGAGACCATCCTCTCTTGCATAAGATGCTGCCAGGGAACCCATAAGCTCATACCCAGGCACCTACCATTCCATATATCTTCTCTGGAACAAGCATTTTGGGGCAACAGATATAATCTCTCGAAACTTGAGATCATCTCTCTTGACAAATGAATATTCACTAACATATTATTGATAATAGCCAGAAAGTGGCAATAACCCAAAGTCCAAATGAAGTATTATTTAACCATATAAAGGAACAAAGTACTGGTATAAGCAACATCACAGCAAGCCTTGAAAACATGTAAAGTGAAAGAAGTGAGTCACAGAATTACCTCTCCTACCCAAGAATGCTTGTTCAGGAGGAAGACACATGGAATGGTCCGTAGGAAAGGAACCCTAGTCCTGGCAACTGGATCTCAAGATAGCAACTGAAAAAATCCCAGTCAGCCCCACAACAGAAGGCACTCATCTCTTGTATCCTGTCATCAAGTTCTTTTATGGTTGTTTTCCTGGAAACCCATAGTAAGCTCATAGTTCAGATAGGACTACCCGTATCTTCAGACAAGATATATTAATGAATGAGCAAAGAGAGTAAGTAGATCCTAGTGCCTGGTTGTGTCTGTAGTGAAGTTCACTCATACTTGATCTTTCCCAATAAAGATGAGGCCATCCTAAAAACAATGTTGTTAGGTACTTTGTTCCAGTTGTGTACTCCTTGTAAGTCAGAGTCTCAAATTCTTCCTAGGACCAAGCAGATATAATTCCATGTAAACACAAGTAAGTTTAAAAAGCAAATAAACTAACCTCATGCTAGGCAGTGTTTCTCTGTCAATAATTCATTACCACAGACAAATTCTTTCCTAAGCTCTTCTGGGGTCCTGACCTTGTGTTCACTGAATTCTTTTTGGAAAACAGTTATAAATCAAAACTTGGACCTTATTTGATCATCAGAAGACATATAGAAATGGTTTCTTAGGAGTGTGAACAACATAGCTGAGTCTGGTGGTGCACGTTGTTAATCTCAGCACTCAGGAAGCAGAGACAGATGGACAAGTGGATCTCTCCGAGTTCATGGCCAGCCTGGTCTACATAGTGAGGCCCTGTCTTTAAAAAAAGAAAGTGTAAATGGCAGAGCCAGCTTTTCTTTAAAGAGCTTTAACCAGTGTTTAGACTTTATTGGGGGGTGAGGGAGCAGGTAATATTTTAAAAATCTGAGCTGAGCTGAGTTTTTTTTTTTAAGTTCCTCAAAGGAAAAATCTCATAAATTCAGTTCAGGATGCATTGTTAATTACTATGTGATAATCTTGTATACCCTTTTTTCTAACTAAATTTCATTCATATGTACCTAATATTTCTTTCTTAGGGTATTCATTTCTATTTTCTTTTTAAATTTTTATTTATTTTTATGTATTTGAGTGTTTTGCCTGCATGTATATAAGTACACCACCTGAGTGCAGTGCCCAAGAAGGCCAGAAGAGGGCATTGGATCCCTGGAACTGGAGTTATGCATGGTTGTAAGCCACCGTGTGGGTGCTTGGAATTGAACCTGGGTCCTCTGCAAGAGCAGCCAGTGCTCTTAACCCCTGAGCCATCTCTCTAGCCCCTGTTCCACTTCAGCACTTTTAATGATAAATTTTCAAAGTATACCCATAACCACTTTGAAAAAATTATATTTAGCTGGGCATGGTGGTACAGGTCTTTAACCTCAGAACTTGGCAGACAGAGGCAGGCAGATCTTTGTGACTTCAAGGCCAGCTTGGTCTACCTAGTAAGTTCCAGGCCAACCACAGCTACAAAGTAAGACCCTGTGCCTCCCCCACTAAAAAATATATGTGTA